>NC_089585.1:138944809-139244809 GCF_019320115.1 Miscanthus floridulus | reverse complement strand
CTGGCATGGTGGTGTCGTCTCGCTAGCCATTACAGCACTCACAAATGAGATGTGCTAGCCATTACAGCACACAAGAGAGACACGTCCATGGAGTTGGATTTGAGTTGGCATGGTGGTGTCGTCTGGCTAGCCGTTGGAGCAATCACAAATGAGATGCGCTAGCCGTTAGAGCACACACAAGCGAGATGCGTCCATGGAGTTGGTTTTGAGCTGGCATTGTGTTGATGTGTGGTTTGTCGTGTTTTGGTACGCACCGTCGGCCAGGTAGTGGCAACTGCTCACGTCCGTTGCTTGTCGTTTCATGCATGAATGGCTACTGTCGCCTTGCACGATTTGCTTGTATTATATGGTGGAAGCATGGATTTTCTACTTCACTAGTGTGAATTATTTTTTTGTGGGTAAGTTGGTTAATTGTTGCAAGGAAAAACGTTCTATGCTATTTCAACAAAACTGATTGGAAGAAATGTAGCGTTTCTTTGAGGAGAGGAAACCCGTGTAGTCATAGAGTTAAAGAGGGAATCGCACCATTCTCCCAGAAGAACTAGTCGTCCTTTCTAACCCATATAATGCTGTCATGGATTAAATGTTCTATGGTTATGTCAGAACGATTTATGTTGCTTTACTTTTCTCATTAGTATGACCACACTAAGTTATATTGTGTACCTTTAACAGAAATGAACAAGGCACATATTATTCCATCGATCTTGGAGGAGCAAACTTTAGAGTGTTGAGGGTTGAAGTTGCTGCTGGGTCTGTGGTCACCAGCCGGAAGGTTGAAGAAACCATCCCTGAGGAATTGACCAAGGGTACAATTGAGGTGCTTGTTATTTCATGTAGTTTCCATTTTCTAATATAAATATGCTTTTAGTATGGGTCTCTGATTTCTTGTTTAAGTGCAGGAGCTATTCAACTTTGTTGCCATGACCCTAAAGGAATTTGTAGAAACAGAAGATGGGAAAGATGAACAAAGGGCGCTTGGTTTCACATTTTCTTTCCCAGTTAGACAAACTTCAGTGTCTTCAGGGTCATTAATTAGGTGGACTAAAGGGTTTTTGATTGAAGATGCGGTAAGGGACACTTATCACTAGACTAGATCAAAAGTTCAGAACATGCCATTTAATTTGTTAATCACAAATTATTTTGCTGATAAATGATTGGCACTTTGCTAGCGTTGTTTTTGTAACATAAACTATATTTATTGAGAATGCAACTTGCGATGCACATGAAAATTGATACTGACATGTAACTTTGCAAATTTTTTTCCTACCAAGAAGTCAATGTGTACATAATAGGAAACACACAATACCTTGTTTTGGTGTATATTGCTTTTTGCGATAAGTTTATGCTTCTAATTTTTATACGCTTTCTGATATGAACTATTGGATTTCAGGTTGGGAAAGATGTGGCTCAATGTTTAAACGAAGCTCTTGCTAGGAGTGGACTAAATGTGCGAGTTACTGCACTGGTAGGTTGTTGCCTACTATTGGCACTGTGAAATGGTGCTTGTTATCTTCTCATTCCATTTGGCAAGCCTCTTTTACACATTGGTTAATATGGAACTTATTTAGTGTTCTGTGCACTATAACATCGGTGCCCTTGTCTAAAACTTAAATTAGCGCCAATCAATGCACGAGAAGCATGATCGTTGCTCCAATTGCCATGCCTAGTTAATTTTGAGAAGGCAACACAGTGATCATCTCCTAGCTGGGCAGGTTCTATGTTTCATTAGAGTTAATTGATAGCTGTGTCATTGCTTGTAAAATCTGTTATTTGTGCACTTTTAAACCTTTTCCTGATGCCAGCCTTTCCTATGGTATCAAAGTTCCTTCAGATTGTGTAGTTTTGGTCTCACAAATTTGCTTCACCAAGCAATTTCTATGGGCTAGCAAGATAATATTCTCAACTAGTATATTCTCAACTAGTCCAGTAGCTAGGGCAGCTCGGCCTTCTCGTGATGGCTCCTCGCCACCACGGTTGTTCCGCTATGTAATGTTTCCTCCAAAACTTCCTCTTAATGAAAAACGGGCAATAAGCCCGATTGAGAAAAAAAAACTAGTATATTCTTTATGCTTATTGCTTTTTAGTCATCGTGTAGCATTAACACCTTTTAATACTTTACCTTACTTCAATTTTTCTACTTAGGTGAATGACACCGTGGGGACATTAGCTCTAGGACATTATTATGATGAGGATACAGTGGCTGCTGTGATCATCGGTGCTGGCACCAATGCTTGCTATATTGAACGCACTGATGCAATTATTAAATGTCAGGGTCTTCTTACAAACTCCGGTGGCATGGTATATTCTCTTGCTGCTTTGTTCTGTTACTCAAATTGTCAATATCATTGATTTTTCCTGTGGACCAAGGATGTAATTATTGAAATGTTCAATTCATCAGGTAGTAAACATGGAATGGGGCAATTTCTGGTCATCGCATTTGCCAAGAACTCCTTATGACATCTCCCTTGATGACGAGACACAAAATCGCAATGATCAGGTGACCAGAAATTTATCTCTTAAAATATGTTATGGAATAGTTGTACCTTTTGTTAGTATTACTGAACAAATTTGACATTGATGCAGGGGTTTAAGAAAATGGTCTCTGGGATTTATCTAGGGGAAATTGCAAGGCTGGTGCTGCATCGCATGGCTCTGGAATCAGATATTTTTGGCGATGCTGCTGATGATCTATCTACCCCCTTCACATTGAGGTACCTTAAGCTTGCTATATGCTTTGTTCCTTCCGAATTTTGTGTTGTGGTAAAGGGGAAGTAGAATCTTTCAAAGGGAACCTAATTATTTGGTTACTCTCAGTATAACTCTGATCTGCTATTTTCTACCAATACAGTAGATCGATGCAGTACTATATGTTGTGTTCTGCATCTTTAGATTCATGCTTCCCTATGTTAAGTACCTCGTCCTCATTTTTTTATGAGTACATGGAAATCTTCCTGCTCAGCTATGCATATTAGTATTACTGTACAATGTCTCATGTTGATGCGTCATTGAGCTTGTAAAAGGCAAAATCATGTGGCTTATTACCTGAAACTAAAGCTTGTGGGAAAAGCTATTGCTAATTCTCTAGTATATGCTTTTGTTTCTGTTCCAGCACACCACTTCTGGCTGCAATTCGCAAGGACGATTCACCTGATCTGAGCGAAGTCAGAAGGATACTGCAAGAACATCTGAAGGTCAGCTTTCCTGATCTCCATGAAGTCAAACATGTGTGTTCCTTCAACCTGTACTGAAGGTTTTGACGATTTTGCTGCAGATACCGGACACTCCTCTGAAAACTCGAAGGCTAGTCGTCAAAGTCTGCGACATCGTCACCCGAAGAGCTGCCCGCCTAGCCGCCGCTGGTATTGTCGGGATACTGAAAAAGCTTGGCCGGGATGGGAGCGGCGTGGCTTCAAGCGGGAGAACGCGAGGGCAGCTGAGGCGGACGGTGGTTGCGATAGAGGGTGGCCTGTATGAGGGCTACCCTGTGTTCAGGGAGTACCTAGATGAAGCCCTGGTGGAGATCTTGGGGGAGGAGGTGGCACAGACGGTGGCGCTAAGGGTGACAGAGGATGGGTCTGGGGCTGGTGCTGCCCTCCTCGCCGCCGTACATTCGTCGAATAGACAGCAAGGTTCCATATAGCCCCTCTGCAAATGTAAAAAGGGACATTATTTGATATCTAAATTCATATATATAAAATCTGGTCTTGTGCAGAGAAATACCTGTTCTCCAATCTCAGCTCTTATGATTTTTCTGCCTTGCTCTTGTGGATGTAGGCGTTGCTGTGTACTAGGTTTACCTTTTTTTCAGTCTTGAAGGAAATTATAATTCTTTGTAAATCTGAGTTGCTGATGAACTGATCTTGCAGGCCAAATGTCATGACAACTTGACAAGCTAAGATAGGGCACGTTACATGACCACAGTAATGATTGTTTTTTTTCCCTGTTGGATGCAGGCATCTCATTGATCCTTGAAGTTGAAGGATCATCTAGCGAGAGATCAAAGATCAATCAATCAGATCAGATTAGACATTTCTGGTTGGTGACCACAATAATGCTGACATTTCTCTTCTGCTGCTTGTTATCTCATTGGCCTGGCATCACAGAAAGAGAATACCAACTCGTATTGAGCTGAGATGACAGAGGACTGGATCCTTGAGTAGTTAATAAGAAGCCCAATAAGAGAAATGGCCCATATTATCACGGCAGTACGTGCCTGGGCCACGGGCTCCAAAGGGCAAAAGCCGGAGCCCAATAGCCGTGGAACCCGTCGCGTGCACCATTCGAAAAGGCGCGACGTCTTCTTCCAGAAGGCTCCGAGGCTCCCAGCCACACGTCGGCTCCAGGTTCACATGAACAGTGTCTTTCAGCCATAATAGTATTTTTCTCTCCCAACAATTCAGCCGGAACAGTATTTTGGCTTATTCAACCAGCCTGCCGAACAAGCCTTGTTGTAGTTTCCATTAACACTTCTACATGTTTTTTTTGTGTATTAATTTGTTAGCGTTCTTATTTCAAGGACCTAGCAACAACTCTCTCTGTTTGGAACATGCAGTTTACTTCATAGTATGTTTACCTTAGATTTCATTTGTAGCTGAACTGTCGGTATATCTTACATAATATTGATTTATGTCTTCTTAAGATCTGACAAGAGGAATCGACTATTTTTCACCTCTGATAATCTGGACAATTCACCTGCTTCTAGTATCATGCTTCCATTTTCTCTATTCCAAAATAACATGTTTATGTTTATGCACCATATGCATGACTTGTTTTGTATTCCACTCTGTAGCTAGTTTACACTGTTGTCGAATTATGGTTCACCTCAGTGTATGGCCTCAAATCGTTCTTAGTATTTTAACTTCTATAGCCTGACTACTAAACATCAATTACCTTCTAGATACTCCACAAGCATTTTCCTAACCAAAACAAATGATCACAACCCTATTTTGGCGCTAGGATGATTTCCACCTAGCCTTTTACAGACATGAATTCATTTGGATAATATAGGTTTTGAGTCAACCTGTTGGTGGAATGATCTCACAATCGCAAAGAACTGCATGCCTGCATTTGAACCAAGCAAAATCTTTGAATATTGTGCTGTTACTGGATTTGAATACTTGCCTGTATTGAGATCTTCTGTTAGTGCTATCATGAGCAGAAGGCGTATCGCACATGCAGTTCTAGACACCATACAGAAACAAAGGTTGTATTCGCTTTATTTTTAGTCTAAATTCTATATCCTGGCTTTGTTTGTTTTCTTCTGATAATAATTAGGAAATGACAGCACATTTGCTTGATACAAAAACTGAGATGTCAGTTATCGAGTTACCATGTAAACTTATAATTCTGCTTGATTGGATTTGAGAAATCTATCATTTCACATTTTTATCCAGTTTCAATAATGGTGCTCTTGATTTCTTATTTGTTATTCAAATTCACACTACAGGTTGCAACATTTAATGCACAAGTCGAGAGAATTCCAAAATGTTTTCTGTTTCTGAACACCATGATTGATAAACGACTTCACTGTTTTTGCACAAGCATATAATATCCTGACTCATGGAAATTAATGCAACCTGCTAAATTTACGCAGGCACTCCTGAGATGAGATGCTAGTTACAAGTGAAATAACAGGCAGTGTTATTTGCTAATCAAGGCTCTACCCTCATGCAACTTTTTGCACTTTTTTTTAACGGAAAATGCATACAGCCCAACATGAGTTCCTCGGGATACTGGTTAGTGATCAGTTGATCAGCACAGCTCATCTCAACGCTGTAACAACAGACGGGTCCCTTGGACCGCTACAATCCTCCAGTGATTGCCTCCAAAGTTGCACTCACCACGTCAGAGTTCAGCTGACGTTGCTCCACTTTGAAGTACTGCTTTGAGATATCTTCGGCCGCTAAAAAAGTCGCTATGCTGTGTTCTTCAGGCTAGCTACCTTCCGTAGATATTGTCTTTACAGGGGATACTTTTACCTACACTTTTGTACAAACGTATGCTCTACAGAAGCATTAAAATAGCAGGAACTATCACAAAGACAACGGCAGTGAGGCCTTTGGGAATATTCTCTGTCCTGGTGCTAGGATGGCTTGGGGATCATATCTGTGTTTCCTCCGTTCAAATGTCTCCCACCTTGCTCCAAAGTGGGCTTTCCACTGCTGCTGTGTGGTGTAGGGTGCCAGATACTGTTTCATCCCAATATCAGCCTCTTCACAGAACTCTACTATTTGGTTGTTCAGGTTCATTGCATGTGCAATGCTGCCGTGACCTGAGAGAGACGGTGCTGAAGAAAGGAGCCCCACTAGGTAGAAAATTTCCTCATCTGGTATGACTACTGACGTTCTGTTGTCCCACCTGCATCAAAATGAATAGACCAATTGAGCTACCTTAACCGCAACTAGATTTAACTTATTTATGACAGTAAATTTTGCAAGTGAAGCAAGTTACTTTGATTTGTTCACTGGATAAAGCAGTATGGGACCATTGTTGCTCTCTTTCAGGATCTTGCCAAAGACTTCCTCAGCAAATCTGCTGATTGAGCTCCTCGGTATTAGAAGATTCAACCAAGGGTGTGGAACTTCCCAGAGGCCTTGTGCCCTCAGCTTCAACTCAGAGGTGTGCACCCTGTCCAAGAACTCCAGGTACGTGACATCCGTGTGGAATAGAGTAGACTGTATGAATCTAAGTCGAGATAGCAGCACAGTAACTTCCTGTAAACGTAAATTTACAGTTATTATCATTGGAGTCTAATGTCGACGTCTTGTTGCAAACTGAAATACACAGGCTCACCTGTTCCATGATATCAGCGTCGTCACTATTGAAGTTCTTGGTTAGCTCGAGGCAGTATAGTACTCTTCCATCAGACTGAAAATGGCTTGCTTGGACTGGGTCTTGTGGCTTGAAGGACGCCCTCCAGTTGTTGAGGATGCCTGTCCTGTTTATGATGACAAAACCTTCAATGTAGTCAAAGGAGTTCTCTGCCATGATCAACATCTCCTGGTCCTCGGTGAAGCTTTCAAAATCCGAGTAAAGAACTCTTATCCACCTCACCTGTCATTGTATATATCCATTTAGTAAATGACTGCATGTTGTACTGAGATAAATGAGCGATTCATTTTACTGAATCGCTTGTCTGATGACTTACCATCTTTGGAGCAGGCTCAAGTGCAATCCTTGCTCTGGTGATGATCCCAAACTGACCAAGACCTCCAAGAGCACCATAGAAGAGATCAGAGTTATCCTCGGGTGAGCAGGTAACGACATCTCCTCTTCCTGCATTTGGTTGTTACGATTACGATCAGCAACTGTTTTTATCTTTCGTAATGTGCACCTAGCTAGTTCAATGCTTTGTGAGTTCGTTTGAGACCTGTCACAATCTCCAGTTGATTGACATTGCTGACCTGCGGTCCGTGGCGGAACGCCTGCCCGCTGACCCCCGCATTAGACAACGTGCCACCGACCGTGAGATGGAGATAGTCCGTCCACGACTTGGGTGCCAGGCCGTGCTTGAGCGTCTCACGCAGCACGTTGATCCAGAGCTCTCCGCCAGGAGCATCGACAAACGGTGACACACCACCGTGGACCTGGAGCCTAGCACCCTGGAGCGACTCCATCCTGACCACGATCCCCTGGGCCGCCTGGGACTGACCCATGAGGGAGTGCCCATGCCCGCGTGCCGCGACGGTGAGTGGCGATCCCTCGCCCACGGAGAAGACGTGCCTCACGGTGGTGGCGATATCGGAGACCGAGCCGGGGTGGAGCACGGCGGCTGGCAGGAAGCTGCACTGGTTGCCGAAGTCCCGCGCCATGGCGGAGACGTCATGGAAGCTGAAATGGCCGTCGAGGCGCAGTGCGCCAAGGGACGAGAGCACGTCCTCGTCGGGGACGTGCATGGTCAGCCTGGCGAGCGCCAGCAGGACCAGCAGCTTGAAGCAGTGCACCAGTGATGGCGGCTTCATGGTGGCCGGCCGGCTAGCTCCTCAATTTATAATTCGACAAACCAACAAAAAGGATGGGAGTTCGGCAGGTTGGCGCTGGGCAGTTGGGAAGCTTGGAATCAGAAGGCAGAGAGAGAGAAGAGGGTGGTTCCTGGTGCCTGGTGGCGGGCGCGTTTCTTGAGGTGCAACGAGGTAAGAGGAGGAAGACGGAGGGGGGAGGGGGTTGAAGAAGGCGGTGGCTGTCCATGCAGGGAAGGGAGGGGACCTCTCTATATAGGAGCTTGCCTTGCAAGGAGTGTGGTGGTGTGGTGCGGCGGTCAGCTAGTCAGGGTGTGGTGCGGCGGTCAGCTAGTCAGTCCTGGGCGCTAGCTGTTTGGTAAAAACCGTATGGCGACTGTCTGCCTGCCTGCCTGCCGGCTTGCTTGCTTGCCGGTTGCAAATTCAAGCGCAGACATGTGCTAGTGGTGCATTGCGGAAGTTTCTTTTTAGAGCATGCTGTTCTCGCTTTGTAGCTCCTATCTTAAGCAACGGGGGAACATGGGTTGGCTAGTTAACAGGCTAACCCATCTCATATACGAGTAGAAAAGAAAAGAAAGGGGCCGGATCGGATCCTCTGTTCCAGTATCAGTGGGCTCAGCCTATGCTATTGCTATGCCTATCACCGGCTCTCTCCCAGACAGTCACATGGCTTGCATGCGTCTGTCCCTGGCCAAGCCCACAGAGGACATCTCTATGTTTTGGTCGCTGGTCATATGCTGTTGGGTTGGAGCTAATACTAATCTGCCTCTGTTTCTGTGAAGGAGACTTCCTTGCCTCACTGCCCTGCCCTCTTCTTCTTCTTCTTCTTAATAAAACATCACATGCATAAACAAAGATGGGTTCGATCTTTTGGTTAGCCTAATCGTATGGACATGGATTACTTGGGATATTTTTTTCTTTGCTCTCTCATAGTAACACGCGCGCGCGCGCACACACAGAGACACACTTGATTGATAATTGAAGATGACCAGGAGCTTTCAGATGATAAACACTTGCCCAATTTTTTTCCCCATTCCATGGTGACCCGGCCCGCCGGCCGTCGTTGTTGAGCTTGAGCTTGTCCGTCTGGGAATTGATTGACGGGTTGGAGAGCAGCTAGCAGACACCAGGGGTCCTCACAAGTTAGTTTCTGGAAATCTAATAGCATCCGGGTGATGGCAACATGGGCACACACATGCACAACCACTTCTGTGGTAAGACTTGGACCGTCGCATTTGCTGCCGCCTCTCCCCTTCCTCTGCTTATGTTTGTATGTGGAAGACGAGGAGGCGGGCTACGTATATACATGCGTACGCGGCACAGCAAGCCCGTGTCTATTCTGTGTGGACGCCTCCGAGTCCAGAGATCGACGATGCTGACACCGATCGAGGAAGGGAAGGCGTAGCGTACTGGAGGCGAACGCACGCAGCGGCGGATCAGAGCAAGTCGAGCAGCAGCAGATTGCTACGTATTGCTAGCTGGTCAAGTCAGAACACTTGTGACTTGTAGAAACCGACACGATGGACACCGGCAGACGGTAACGCATCGGGATGCGACCAAGTGGTCTGGTCCGGTCCGGCACGGCGGATCACTAGGCTGGAGCACGAAGCAAGCAAAGGGGACGGACGGAGAGGATCCCATGCGTCCTCGTCGGGGTGGAGGGGAGGCCACTTTGACCGTCCATCCTGTGCGCCCGCATGCATGATGCCTCTGCATTTGCCTGGTAGGCAGACTCCACAACGGAGATTCTTCTCCTCTCTCCCTCTTCCTCTTCCTCTTCCGTGCCAAACTAACAACCTAAAGTGCCTTGTATTAACACTAAACACTTGTATAATATTATTAAAAATTTAGAGCGCTCCTGTTTTAAAAATCTAGACGGCCCTTATACATGCTGGAACCGCGTGTTTGGGAAACAAAACCACTTGAGCAGCTTTTGCAATGTATGTGTAGAAGTTGTTTTTTCGAAGGATATTCAAACATGTTAGGAACTATTCTGGTAACGGTTAAATTTATTCTTGTAATAAGTCTAAAAAGTTAAAGGGAAAATTGCAGAGAGAGAGAACATATATACCTGCAAGGTAGGAGATTTTCAAATACCCATCCCAAGAAACTTTGTTATTGCTATTAGACCGTATGTAAAAAGGAAAAGTAGTGGGTATATATATTAAACACACATGTTTAGTGCTCGCCACGGGCTACCTTCCAGAACGCGGCCTGGCCTTCAAGCTGGGGCCAACCACTACACCAACAATGGATGGATGGCGCCACCATTGATTCATTGTGTTGGCAAATGACAACCTTTAAGCGTTTGACCTTGACGGCGCCCGTCCGTTGCAATGCACCGTTGTGTCAATGCGGTCCACACAATTCATCGTCAACAGTCACACATATGTATGCTAGCTGGAAAGCCAAATGCATACTGTCAGCCTGTTCGCTTGTTGGTTTCAGCCAGTGCTTATCAGCCAGCCAACAGTGTTTTCCTCTCATAACAAACCAGCACCAGCCGAGTTTATCAGTCCAGAAACCAACTAGCAAACAGGGTGTGTGTTTTGAGCCTACGTGGAATTAATAGAAAGATATATACATGGATTTGGCTACTGTTCCTTTTATTATTATTTTTCTCATCCTTCCTTTTGTCTTGGTATTACTTTAGTTGATGGCCAATTTCTGATCAGCTTAAGGAAAGACGATAATAATATGGTGCTTGCGAAGATGATGCAGTGGTAGCACAAGGGCCCTCCATTTGCCGCGCCCAACACGGTAGTTATGGAAGAGCCAACCGATTGAGATGGTACCAATGATAGACGGCATTGTGCACAGGTGTCGTTGTACTGACTGCCCAAGCTGATGTGTGAGCAAGACAAACACTGCCAGCGTTGTGAGAGATGCTCATGCATGCATGGCATGGCATGGGAGACCGGACCTGGGGAAGCAGGGAGGCGGCCGGAGAGCGATCGCCGGTGCGGCCCGGCCTTGAGATCGCGCGGAAGTGGACTCCCCACGTGGCCTTCCTGACATTTTCGCCGGTGGCTTTCGGCCCGCGGGACCCAGTGCACAAAACTCACAGCCTGTGGGGGCATGGCCCACCCTGCTGTTTGGTTCTAGGATCTTGTGTGCTTTTATCATCTTCTCTCGGTCTTATCTGCACGAGGATGGCAGTTGGCGGGTAAACAAACTCAGTTGATATTCAGTCAGTTCGCTTGGTCGTAAATAATCATAAATTTTCAGTTAAAACATTATTTTTTTACAATTATATATGATCGTTTGAGTCCTAGCCAAGCTGATAGTGGTAACGTAGCACACGTTCACTCTTGCCCTTGGAATCCAAGTCATGAGTTTGGTAGATCGTTAGCTGTACTAGTGTAGTGAACCAAATCTAGCAAAAAAAACTCACCAAAGGATTTGTCGTCACAGGATTCTACAATAGCGTTGTCAAACTAGTAGGTGTACGTCATCCAATTGCTGATGTGTTTTGGGAAAAAAATGTTGACATGTTTCAAAACTATGTTGCTATGATTTTGGAAACTTTTGAACGAGATTAAAACTCCGTGCTATTTTTGCAGGTATTGTTTAACCGAGCTCGGGAAACCATTCCCAAGTTTTTAGAAATGCTAAGAGGGTGGATTTTCATCAGATACAACCTCGATCATCAGAAGATAGCAATTCTGCAGTGACATGGCTTTCACCTTCACCACAGTTGGGCTTTAGGAAAAAAAAAACAAAATATATGATTACAACCAGTGGCGGATGCACGATGCGGGATAAGGGGAGCTAAAACAATGGAGATGTTGATTTGCATGAAGATTTAATGGTGAAATCAAGCTTTTGCTACAGTGATTAGGCTTGAAATCAAGCCATTAGGGGGGCTGGAGCCCCCCCAGCCCCCCCTTTGGATCCGCCGCTGATTACAACTAGTGAACTTGACTTGTATAGATATTTACAGATAGTATGCTGACCTATGTTGGCATTTTTTTTTCCAGATGCGTGCTGTGTCTGGTCTGGAAAATAGTCGTGCATCACAAGCTCGTCCAAAGCACCATGTACGTGCTTTCTTTCTTTGTCATCTCAATTGTGTGCCAACGTGAACATATGTACATCAGTCGCTACCCATGGGGGCGGCAACCTCCTTTATTTTCCAACTCCTTTTGACCGGTTTTCATTGGATCAATAGTGCCAGATGCATGCGTAGGAGATGGAGTGTGATGGCAGAGAGCGACTGAATTGAACGTTCACTGAACCAACATATGAGAATAATCCATGGATCTAGCTAGTGCGTTGGTCTATATGACCAAACTATGAAAACAGTGACAGGTATGAAAACTATATTGTCTTTTGTATGTGGATGCATTCCCATGTGGAATAGATGTAGCATATATGCATGCTCAAATAATAGTACAGTAAGGACTGTGTTATATATATCTTATATAAGGCTTGTTTACAACAAAGGAATATAAAACAGAGGAATTGAAAAAAACAAAGGAAAGTGATATAGGCATCCTAGCAAAACAGAGGAAAGAAAAAACATAGGAATACGATGTGATAGAGTGTTTGGAACGCAGAAAATCGAAACACAGGAAAAGGCAGATGAGGAGCAATACTTAGCACAAACAAAGAATCAAACTACAAAGTAGTACTAGTCATCTGGCTCTTTTCTGATGGTAATGCACCCCATCCGTGTGTTTAATGGTGTGCTCACCTCGGACTTCGCAAAGGAAGCAGAAACCAGAGATCGGACTAGAGTTTTGTTTTCCTGTGAAATCGTGAAGGAGGCACGGTGTTCCGGAGGAAAGGAAAGATTGTTTTCCTTTGTTCCAAACGCGCTCGTTTCCCTTTCTACAAAAATCCTTTGATCCAAACAGCTCCACAAGGGGATTTTTTTTAATTTTAACCATTTTTTAAATATAATTTTAAATCTAACACTGTCGTTTTTTTAAAACTAACACTTTTGGCCGCACCTATTGCCCTGGCGCGGCCAAATGCCTGTGCCGCGCCATGCATGGTGCAGCGACACAGGGCTGACGTGGCGTGGGCTGGCCTGGGGCGCCGATGATGTGGCGGGTCTTGCCGCGCCACCAACCCTGGCGCGGCAGTGCCGCGCCCTGTTGCGTGGCGCGGCTGGACCAAACATACTGCACGAGCAGCCACACCACCTGGCCGCTGCGCCTGCCGCCAGCCCGGGCTACCTGGATGGTAGAATCGAAATGTGTCGCGCCCGTATTTTGTTGAGTTTTTTTTCACGGCCGAATAGAGAATTTGATAAGCCAATGATTAGTTTTTCGTCTTTCATAATACGGTTATGCACCATTTTAACTAATCAATTACAAAAAATTGCCACCGGTGTCCAGATACGCCGGGACTGTCGGTTCCCGAACGCAGGGTACTTAATCTCGCTGGCAGTGCTGCCGCGACTCAAAGAAACAAATAAGAAGCAAGTTGACAAGCTGCCACATAACATATTCATTGTTTTCACATAAGTTTGACATAACATAACCAAATAACCCCGCAAGTTTCGGATTTCAATATTCGTTTGACCTAACAAACTAAGACCCAGGAGTGTATGGATCCCTCGGACGCCTCTGTCTCTTCGGATTTGTTGGCAACACATTAGGAGTGTAGCCAACATCGGCATGGTTGCGTCGACGGTGCGTACGGCTCGTACCCTGTAGGTATATGATACGCACGATTACTTATAATTCGTTATGATTGTTAGTTTATGGAGCTTACGTATTGAAACAAACTATCTTTGTTAGTACCTGTGAGGCTCCTTGGGTGCCAAACGGGACACCACCTAGCTGAGACATGCTGATCTCGTCCTGCGGCCATTCGTCCCACTGGCCGTGCTGTCCGCGGAAGCCCGGGGGTTCGTCATCGTCGTCATCGTCCTCCTCCTCGTCCTCGGTTGCAGGGTCCTTCCCAGCGCTATGATGTGGTGGTGTACGCACCGCGTAAGTGGCACCCTGCGTCATCGGCTGAGAAGAGCCGGCTGGTGTCCTCAAAGAGGCTGAAGACGTGCCACCCGATCGCGCGGGGAGTGGCGGTTCCTCATAAGAAGTGTCCATGCAGCTCAACTTCTAAACTAACTTCCTGTAGCTCTTCTTCACCTTTTGCATAAATAGACGTTAAAGTTAGTTCATTACCCAAATGCATATACACTAAAGAAATATTTTTGAAACGGACAAGTTTATGTTTACCTCCATAAAAGCCACGAGAATGCCTAGCCCCTGCCCTCTAGACTCGTGAAGCCGGAACGCTGCTTCGTTGGATAGCCTTGACAATTGTGTCGCCTGGGTAAAGAAACGCGGTTGGACAGTTTTAGTACACATACTTAATACCAAAAGGATAACAAATTGTACCATTCAAGTATCTTACCACGTATCTTTGAAGCGGGGCTCTCTGTAGCTGTGTGTCCTCCCTAGTGGTAATGTCGTACACATCTTCGATGACATCTTCCTCCAAATCCTCGTCAATCGCCACGTCAGTGTACGGGGGCTTGATATGTGTCCTCGTAGACTTGTGAAGCCACCGCAGGTACTCGTCGAAGGTGTGCTAGTCGTGTGGATGACCCGCAAGGACCGCATGTGGTACCCTGGTCTGCCACAAATGGATGTACGAGCTGTGTGTCACGCGCCAATCCTTGGTCTTGTACCTCTTCCTGCGGTCAAATCTGCAACAAAATGATATTAGTTGTACCAAACACACCTCTGAATTGTAGCATTGTTATTAATCGATAACGCACCCGTGCAATACTTGATTGGTGGAGTAAAGCGGTGGTGGGCAGCCTGTCATTCTTCCAAACTGTTTGTAGACCCGGATGGGCAAGTGAATCTCGACCACATGGAAGAAAATAAGAGAGACATCGCAGCGATACTCGTGTGACTCGTCCCTAGTGACATGACTTAGATAGTCCTAGAGCTCCGGAGAATTCCAAGGACACCAAAACATCTAAAATTTCGTAATTGTGTTAGGTTGTGATATAGTGTACATCGAAGAAGACACTGCTACAATAGTATAGAGAGTGTAACCTGGTGCTGTGTCAGGACGTCGAGACCATCCGTATACTCCCTGTACTTGCGCCACACATTCCCTCTAACTAACTGTGCTTCCATCCAGATATATAGAGCTGTAGGGAGTGTATCATGCCCGTTCCATTACTGCATTGAACATGATAATGAATTAGCAACAAATAATCTCATCATATCTAATTGCCTGGAAGAATATAATGAACCAAAGTACTTACCGGTAAACCATTATTAAGGGGCCTCTCAACAGGCAATCGTTCCCAACACCAAACCTGGAGTAGGTAGGAGCAACCCCCAAGGTTCGCATGTTCTAAGGTGCGACGGCAGGTAACACATAGCTGTCGATACATCCATGCCAGGACTGCGCTGCCCCAGCTGTACCCCGCTATGTTCTCCCACGGTTGGTGAAGTATGTCAAGGAAGATCTAGCTGATGGTGTTGCCTGAGGTATTTGGGAAGAGGAAAGCACCACAAAAGTGCCAGAGCCACACTCGAGCGAACCTATCGATCTGTGCCTCCTCAGCTTGTGGGTCCAAGTACTCAAAGCGCTCTGTGATCTAGGACGACGAAACACCGGAACTTTTCCTGTAATTGATCAAAGAAAATGAGACCCGATGCCAGCTATAAAGCAATGCAAGTATTAAATAGGCTTGAATTACTCACTTATTTTTCTTGGAAGCATCGTCGTCTGGTGGAAAAAAAACCAGTAAACTGAGCCACCAGCCTCTTCCAGTGATCGTTGTTAACTATCCCTATCACTGGAAGTCCCCCCAACCAAAGGCCTAAAATAGCCTTCACGTCCTGCAACGTCAAGGTCATCTCACCACAAGGTAGGTGGAACGTGTGGGTCTCAGGCCTCCACCTGTTATAAGAATAGAACGACTGTTAGTTGCCTCCAATTTGTTACAAGAAAGTTTACATACAAAGAATACACTCGCACCTGTCTACAACTGTAGTAAGTAGTGCTGGGTCAAGGGGCGGAAGACCGTGGTTGATAACACGGACAAGCTCGAGGAAGCCGGCACGCCATATGTACGGCGTATAACGCTCGTCCCACTGATGCGCCCTGGTGTGAGTGCGGGGCCTCAAAGGAGGCAAGGACACCTCTGCGTCGTTGTCACTCAAGACGTGTGCTCAGTGCTGGTCGTCGTACTCCACCTCCAGAATGTGGTACAACGGGTGCTGCGTGGGAGGGGCCATCCTGTTACAAATTGATAAATAAAGCGTTAGAGTATTCAAATTAACAAAATTCAAGTTAACATTAGTAAGTTCACAAACAAATCACAAACAAATTCACTAACCTAACTAGCCTAAATCTCTAAACCCAAAATCCTAACTATACTAGATAATAAATACATAATCAATCCATATAAAACTTTGGTTCTAAAATTACAAGTAATCTCTCCGTCTCAAAATAAATACACATCTTGCTTCTCGAGTAGTCAAATATGTTTAAGTTTGATCAAAACTAAAAAAACGGTATCAATATTTCTATCTCCTAATAAGTTTATTACGAAAGTATACTCCATGCTTAATGTAATAGTACCTATTATGTATCATAAATATTAGTACGCTATTATATAAATTTGGTCAAAGACATTAATAGTCAATGAAAATAGCCTCGATGCCCCTACATGCTCCTAAAAATGTTAGCACTAGCAGACCATCATCAACTCTTTTGCTTCTGCGCCAGCCGCTCGAGGATTGCGAGGGCACGTGGGGGTACCGTAGGGATACAAAAAATACTAACTATACTAGATAATAATAAAAAAATATGAAATCGAGAGTGAGGTACCTTAGGGGCGGGCGGCCTTGACGCGCCGGCGTTCGTGGCGCGGACGGCTAGGGCGCGACGCGGGTGGGGCGAGGCGAGGCCGGGCCGTGCGGGAGCGGGCGGGGCGAGGCGAGGCCGGGCGGGCGCAGGCGCGGGCGGCCGCAGGCAGGGCGCTGGCGGCGGCGGCGGCGTTCGGGCGGGGCGGACAGGGGTGCGTGCGCGCTCGCACGCGGTATATATCTGGTTCTGCCGCGTCACGGATCAGGGCGCGGCACTGCCGCGCTAGGGTCGGTGGCGCGGCAAGACCCGCCACGTCATCGGCCCCCAAGCCGGCCCATGCCACGTCAGCCCTGTGCCGCGCCACCATGCATGGCGCGGCACAGGCATTTGGCCGCGCCAGGGCAAAAGCGCGGCTAAAAGTGTTAGTTTTAAAAAACCCGACAGTGTTAGATTTAAAATTATATTCAAAAAAGGGTTAAAATTAAAAAAAAAATCCACAAGGGCGGGTATGACTGTGTGTACTATATGTAATCTAAGGATTAGAGACCATGCAGCGCAGTGCCACCACTATAACTTCTTGCGTGCAATTGCAACGCAGTGCAGTGCATGCTGTAGTCAAAAGCTAGATGCCATGAGAACCAACCCTAAAAGGTGGTCTAACCATCTAAGACAGCAACAACTAGCGCTGCACTTGACATGATTTTTTACTACTTTAGCCAGCAGCCAAACCACCAGATAATTGTCCGGTGTTTAGGTAGACAGCAGTTAACACCCACTGTTGTTCACTTTGTTCTGTCATCATATTGCCGGCATCTTTGAACATTGTATTGCTAACTTTTTACGTCAACTGCAAAGTAAACAACTGAGATAAAAGACAATATAGCAAATAAAATCAATATTGGAACTATCGATCAAATCAACTAAAAATGTCGCCATTGTCCACAAGACATACTTATGCGGTAACCAGACAAATAATGAAACAAGGATATGTACTTATGCACCAGCTTATCAGAAAAAAAGAGAGAAGGGCTTTAAAGTGATAAACGCTTACTTGGTACTTACAATAAAAATCCAGTGCTTCTCCTGAATCACGTACGTTCGCTCGTAAATAAGTGATACATTGTGGGAGAGTATTTTGTGTGTTTTTTTTTCTTCCTTCAGTCGGTAAATAGTATTTGAAAATGGACCCTTTAGTGTTTGAAAATAGATAATGATACATCCCGTACGTCCGGATAGATAAACGCTTCGTCCAAATACCGTCCTGTCTCATCCCCGCCGCGCCCGTGTCATCACGTCGTGCCCACGTCACCGCACCGCACACTGTCTCCGCCGCGCCCTCATCTCCCGCATCACCCCTTCCCCCGCTGCGCCCTGTCTTCCGCCACGCTCGGTCTCTGCCGCACCCTGTCCTACGCCGTGCTTCTCTCCCATCCTAATGTCTCATCTCCTCTGCAAAAAACCGTCCTACCCTTACAACAACATATGCAGTATACACTTGAAACATATCTGTATAGTCATTGCAACATATGCAACATTCAGATCTACTTTTGCAACATCCAGATGAAACACTTGTAACAGCGTCTGAAAACAACTGAAACATTTGGAAAATACACTTGCAACATACGTGTATAGCCATTGCAACATATACAACATCCAGATCTGTTTTTACAACATCCAGATAAAATACTTGCAACATATGTTCGAAACATATGAAACACTTCAAACATACGCTTGCAATATGCGCTTTCAGTGCAACATCTACTTGTTGCTTGGACGAATGGAGGCTCATCGACGCGGAGGTCGTCTTGCGGAGCTCATCGGCAACATGGATCTCGCCGTCGCAGAGCTCGCTGGCAAGACAGAGCTCGGTGGCGGTGGCACATGCAGACCTCAGCGGCGGCTCATGGAGGTCACCGGTGTAGAGCTCGCTGGCAACGCAGAGCTAGGCAGCGATGCATAGAGGGCGGGTGTGGGGGCAACGGCGGCGACAACTACAACGCAGAGGGCAGGGTAGGGGCCGCGGTGCCGAGGGAGTGGCACTACAGAAAGACTAGCACACACAGTTCGACCAAAAAATAAGCATGTGACCAAATCTTGTGTGGGTCCCGTCGATCTATGCGGGTCCTATATCTTAGAAATCTCCTTTTATTGGTTCTTCCTTATTTATATAGTATATAGTAACCTAAAGAGACTTGCACGCACGCTCTATTTTGTTAGCAAGCGGATGCTAGCCAGTGCTAGACAACAATATCATTGTGCATGGGAGCGACAAGTTGATGCTTTTACACTACTGATGAATCTACCAAAATTGCCTAACTATGTAGACCTAAAGATGATATATAATAGCGTAATAACTCTAGTCGTAGCAGTTGTGTGCAAGCATAGTGCACATCAAAATACGTGGAAGTAGCTATGAATATGTACTTCATCTAGTCATAGATGAATGACATTTTGAGGTTGTACAAAGTTCATTATTCCAAACTTTGACTGTATATGTTACTTATTATGTATCAACTTTTAATGTTTGAAGTGATATGAGTAGTTTTTTTAAAAAATAGTTTTCTTAAAATTAGTACATTGGATACATTTTATAGATAATATTATAAGGCAAAGTAGGAGTCAAAGTTTTGAGTCATGGACTTTAGACCAGCCTCCTCCCTGGTGGCTCACGCCCATACCACCCTTGCGCGGCGCCCCTTTCCCTAGCCCGCCTTGATGCGCTGTCGTCCAGGCTCGGCCTTGCTCAGCCTTGCCTGCACAGCCCAAAAAATGAGAAGAGAAGACGCGCATGAGAGAGGAAACGAAGCACACACTGAGAAAGAGCCAATGTGTGAAAATGTCCTCATATGGCTAGAGGGGTGAATAGCATATTTAAAACTCTATAAATTGACTAGAGCAATTGATTAGTACAACAAACAGCGTAATGTAATTTTGCTCTAACTATACAAGGGTTGCAAGCCACCTATCCCAATAATTCTAGCTGCTATGATCACTAGGCACACAACAAGACTAAGTTGTTACTCACTGAGAGCTCTCAACAAGCCTACACTAAAGAGCCCCACCAGATGAAAAAAACTACAAAGCAAGCTCTCAATTTTAGCTACACTAAAGAGCTTACTACAACTAATTTGCGGGAAAGCAATGAGTGAGTAGGGTGATTATACCGCCGCGTCGAGGAATGAACCAATCACAATATCAAGATGACCAATCACCGGGAGAAATCCAATCACACAAGAGACACAAGATTTTTCTCCCGAGGTTCACGTGCTTGCCGGCACGCTAGTCCCCGTTGTGTCGACCAACGCTTGGTGGTTCGGCAGCTAATAGGTATCACACACCTAGCCCACCACAAGGGGCACCGCAAGAACCTATCCACAAATGAGGTAACTCAATGACACGAGCAATTTATTAGAGCTACCTTGTGGCTCTTCGCCGGGAAAAGTGCAAGACCCCTTACAATCACCGGAGCCGGCCACAAACAATCACCAACACGTGCCGAAGCTCCTCTGCTGCTCCAAGCCGTCTAGGTGGCGGCAACCACCAAGACAAACAAGAAATTCGCAGCCACAACGATCCCCAAGTACCACTAGATGCAATCACTCATGCAAATGCACTTGGAATCACTCAATCTCACTTTGGATTAGCAATCAAGCAACAGAGATGAGTGGGAGGGAGTATGCTCAGCTCACAAGGATGTCAAAGATGTCAAAAGGCCAAGAGAAAAGCCTTGGAGCCAGCCAAGGTCTATTTATGGACCCCAACAAAAAATCCAACCATTGCTCTCCTCGGGTTGACCGGACTCCGCGACCTGACTCACCCAGTGTCCGGTCAGGTGTGTCCGGTCGCAGCCACTAGCCACTCACAACACGCCACCTCACCCAGCATTTGAATCCAACCGTTGGCGCCTTTGACCCAGCGCGCGCACAGACGATCGGACGTGCTCCTTCACCTGGCCGGACTCACTGCGACTCAGAGTTTGGTCGAGTCCAGAGAGGTTCCACAGCGCCGCAAACTTGACTGGACGTGTCAGGTCCAGAGTGACCTGTTGCGCCCCTACGTCCGGTCCACATGGCGCCTCTTCACTGCTCGCCCTCGAGGCTAACGCCAACATACGTCAGCACGCACCTGACGCGAGCCCTGCGTGTCTGTTCGCGCCAACACGTCGCCTATCAACAAGTGACCGGACGCGCCGATCAAGCCAGGCCCAGCGTCTGGTCGTTCTTCTCCACTCTCGGCCAGTTAGCGCTTACTCGCTATAATTGACCGGACTCGCCAGCCAGTGTCCGGTCAGGACGTGGCCAGCGTCCGGTCACAGTGCAGCTCCTCCTTTTCTTTTTCTAAGTCTACAACCACTTCGCCCTTGCTTTCAACTTGCTAACCACAAAGTGTAGAACTTGTGTGCACATGTGTTAGCATTTTTAAAACATTTTACAAGGGTTAGAAGATAGCACACTAGGTCCCTAAATGCAATGCATGAATCATGCCACCTAGTGGCACTCGATAACCGCTTGACCAAAGATTCCCCTCTTAATAGTACGGCTATCGATCCTAAATACACTTACACCCTCTATGGTGGCTTAAGTGCCAAAACAAAATCATACCTTATACCTTTGCCTTGATCTCCTCGGATTTTATTTTTCTCTTTCTTCTTTTCCAAGTTGAGTATTTGATCATCATCACCTCATGTCCATCTTCAACTCCATGGACCTCTTGCTTGCTCTGTCACTTGGATTACACCAACCTAGCTCATATCACATCTCATGACAAAGGTTAGTGCTATGTTTCATCAATTAGCCAAAGCCAAACTAGGGCTTTCAATGTGGTAACTCAAATTTCTGGGGACAAGAAGATGACGATATGTAAGGGAATATTCCTTTCTGGGACGGTTTCATCAAACACTAGAGGAAGTCCCATCCCTTCTTGAACCATACGCAGATGATCTCTTTGAATGATGATGAGACAACCATTAGCACTACACCACAGCCCCAGAATGGCGATGCACCATTGGTCTCTATAGGTGGATACAACGACGCACTATCGGTCGGTATAGATCTATGCCGACGCTTAACTGCTGCCGCTGAAAGTGGCGTCGGGATAGGGTTATAGCGACCGACATACTTTTAGCGACCGATAGTCTGACGAAATGCTGAAGCAATACCGACCAACAGGCTGATGGCATATAGTAGTTTTACCGTCCAACAGCTCAAGGCTAAAGGGATTTATACCAACCAACAATTCAACACATAGATCGCATGACGCAAAAATACATTATTAATCTCACATTAACCAAATTACAGTATTCTTTTAGACATGAAACATACAAGGTCACATTCAACATGAGACACAAAATCGAGTTACAAGGTCACTATAGTAAAATCAGTTATTGCTTTGAACACACAGGGGCAACTTGAATTGAACCACCAGGGCAACTTCGAATTATAAGTCATTACAACTTTCTTGGAGAGTCAAAGCATCTCAAGTTTGACCAAAATTATAGAGAGAAATACAAAGATTTATGACATCAAATAGATATTACCATGAAAATATCATTAATGAAGAATTTAATGATACTTATTTGGTATCATAAATGTTATAATTTTATTATATAAATTTGGTCAAACCTTGAGATACTTTAACTCTCTAATAAGAAAGTTAGAATGACTTATAATTTGGGATAGAGGGAGTATATCTCATTCCTTAGGTACACAAGGTAACCTAATCTCTTCCATGAAGGCGCAAGTTGCAATTATAACTTGAGTGGCTAGCTAGTTTAATTATTTGACATCACGCCATCATGTGCATGCAACTTGCGCATCCAGGGAAAGTGGTCGCTGTACACCAACCCTTTCCTACGTAACATGCATTTGTTATCATACGAGTTTATACTTGTCTAGAGATGTAGTTTATTTCAATGTTTCATTATTTGAAGCAAACACTTTGTAACAAATAGTACTCGTCAAAATTAGGTTTGGAAAAAAAAAACCATGTCCCAAAACATCACTTATTAGTGTGACTCGTCGAGAGACAGGAGAGAGCAGGACGGTGTTCTCGCACAGTCCAGTCTACCAACTATGTGAAAGCTACAAAGCAGACCCGCCAAAGTAACTGTTGCTTTCATGCACGCATGCATAAGCTATATGGCCGCGCGCATTTCCCATCAAGCAAGTTTAAGCCTTATTTAGTTCCTCTCCTAAAAGTTTACCTCTCGATTCTATCAAATATTTAGACATATGCATAGAGTATTAAATATAGACTAAAAAATAACTAATTACACAGATTACGACTACTTTCCGAGACGAATCTTTTTAGACCTAAGTAGTCCACGATTTGACAACGTGGTGCTACAGTAACACATGTGCTAATGACGGATTCTGTAATTTGTTTTTTTATTAGTATCCGAACATCCCATGCGACACCCCATGTAACACTCAATGTGACACCCAAAACTTTACACCCTGGATTTAAACAAGCCTAAGTACCAAAAAGCTAGACTTTTTAAGCTTCTAGAGATCTTTAGCTTTGACAATTGACATAATCTCTCTCTATATACATTGATGTGTGTGTTTGTGCTGCCAACAATTAATTAATAATTAAGGAGTATATATAGTATCTTTCTTACTTGAGGTCACATCTCATTGGATGTCACTGACACTTCTCTCTAGATTGCTTTCAGATATGCTTATTAGTTAACTGTAGTAAAGTGGCCTCTTAACCTAACCATGTAGCTATAGGTTTACATAAAGTTGCAAGCCTAACTAGATCACATTACGTACTAGCTAGCTTTCGTGTAATCAACCCGGCCCAACTTTTGCTGACTGAGCATGAATCAGTGAATCTTTGACAACAAACACCATATCTCAGCTAGCATATAGTATGCAGCCAAGTTTGGATTACGTACTAGCTTCTATATATTAAGCTATACATAGCTGCATCAAATTATTGGCAACTGAGATATCAAGAGCACTAAACAAAGCCTATATGCTAATGCGACATCCAAAGACAAGTGTGCAACAACATATGAGAGGTCAAGAAAAACGACACTAGCTACATCGATCAATTGCTAGTAGCCAAAACACCTGCAAAGCTAGCAACAGCATACATACAAATAAAATCTACCCGATCATGCATCTCTCTTAAGATCTTTTGACGAATATAAGTCTGTTCGTTTATTGGTTTCAGCCAGGGCTTATCAGTCAGCCAACAGTATTTTTCTTTCACAACAAATCAACATCAGCTGGCCTCATTCACCCAAAAACTAACCAACGAACAGGCCATATATATATATATATATATATATATATATATATATATATATATATATATATATATAATAGACAGCCTTTTTCTGCCCATAGCTACAAGTACTACACAGCAGGTGTCCGGTTTCCCATTTCCAAAGTCAAATTAGTCAGTGCAAAAATGCTGCGCTAGCTGTTGCGACCTTTTGGCTATGCTAGAGATTTGGTTTGGGTGCGTGCTGCTGGTTGCCGGATACAATAGAACCGAATTCTGACCGTGTTTTGCCCGGCAACATGTCGCCTAAAGGCCCAGCTATGAGAGCCCCACCATGGGGTTATATATATCTCATGTTTTTCATTGCCTCGGAATGTGCCCCCGTACTTCGTCAGTCTGTTCGGTTGGTTGGTTCGTATCATTACTGGTTCATGAAGAAGTACCGCTGGCTGGTTTGTGTGAGAGAAAAATACTGTTCCGGCTGAAAATTTATGATCGTTTACGACAAGCCACAGCCAAACAAACAGGCTGCGTGTGTACGGTGGTTGAGCTTAATTTGCTGCGGTACTCCGGTTACCTCATAGGAGGTCAGATTTCAAAAAAGAAATCCCAAAACCTTGATTTTTATTTATTATAAAAATAAACAATGAAATAACTAGGTAAAAATGAAAACTCTAGACAAAAAATAAATAAATCCCAAGTATCACGGGCGTGTCTTAGCTCGCCGGTCATGCTGGTCACACGAGATGTTTAAATCCCGGACCCAGAGTTCTTCCAATAATTAACCTTTTTAATGTGATGGAAATATGTTCCCAAGATGAAACTCATTTACAGGTGCAAAGAAAGTTGCCAGACACAGGTTTATGTTTTCTTTTTGTAACAAGCACATATGTTTGCATTTGTCCACATTAAAAAATCTACATCTACATAAAAAGCAACAAGTGTGACAAAATCGTGATAAACGTGTTTGAGTTTTGCTTGAAATCGATGCCAAGAGATGGATCATTTTTTCCAAGCGTCTTCAGTGGGTCTTGTCTTTCAGGAATGCATAGTTCCTATCATTCATTCTTTACACGTGCTTCCTAATTTTGTAGATGGAGGGAGCCCAACAGATTTCTTATGTGCTACTCCTAATAGAATGTGTGGTCGATCACTCTTCTATTTGCTAGCTGAAGGTTCTTGACATATCGCCAGTCGAATAATGCATGGTCGTCCTAGATGTCTGACAGCAACACATTATTCTCCATTATTTTATTGTTGGGAAATGAAGCAATGTTGTCCAGGTTCAAATTTAGAATTACGTTTTTTTTCTGGACGGAGTGAGTAAACTTTTTTTTTTTTTGGCCACAACATTTCACTTAGTGTGGTAGATCAGGCAGAGGCAACTAGGATATATAACTAGTAGGATGCCTGTCTTTTGATAGACATGCATGTATGTGATGATGATCTCCTGGCCGGGTGCTAATAAGCAAAATGGAATAACAACTACTCTCTATATATTCTACCTACAAGAAGGTCAACATCGCTTGGATTTTGTGTTATCCATGTTTGGACACACTGGATGATGCTGTCTCAAAAACAAACATGCTGTTGGATTATGCTGAATGATGTGTCGATTGTTCGTGGGATAATTAGGGCATAAGTAATGCCTCCACATTGAGTCGATGAAAGAACATACACTATACATAAAAAAGTGAATGCATGATGTACATCTTTCAGGGTGCACGCACCTATCATTTCAGTTCCCTTTGGACGAAACGTGTGCGTTTGGTGTCGTTTTCTAATTATTATATCTGATACTTTTAGTACAGAAGTTATTCCCTGTGATCACAAATATGTTTGGAAAGCAATGTGCAATCTAAATTAACTGCTATTATTTGAGTTGCTTGTCATGAGGGTGTGTACAAGATCCTAATGGCTAGAGGGAGTGAATAACCTAATAAAATTTTCTACAAAATACTAGAGCAATTTGTTAGTCAACTAAATGACGAAGCTTTTTGCTCTAGCTCTACTTCAAAGGCAAGCCACCTAAACCATAATTCTAGTATATTATGATCACTATGGCACACACAAAGCTATGTCACTACTTCTACCAACTAGTGAGCTAACTAGCACAAGTAAATGGCTAAGTACTCTAGTTACTCACTAAGCTACACTACCAAGCTAACACTACCACTACACAAGAGTATATGAAAGTAAGTGCAAGAGAATGGTAGAAGGGTTATACCGACGTGGCAAGTGACAATCAATCAATTATCAATGAAAACCAAGTGAAATCCAAGGAGACAAGTGACACAATTTTTCTCCTGAGATTCACGTGCTTGCCGGCACGCAAGTCCCTGTGTGTCGACCGTTCAATTGGTGGTTCGCGAGCTAATAGGTGTCACGAGCCTAGCCTTACGCAAAGGCGCTGCAAGAATCTACACAAATGAGGGTACTTAACGACACGAGCAATCCAATAGAGTACCTTTTGACACTCTGTCGGGGATGAAAGCATCTAGGCCCCTAGTAGGGTTTCGGTGATTAATGACAATACAAGATTACTATGACTAACGTGTGTTTTGCAGATGCAATTAAGTTAGGTCATGGTAATGGAGATCGATTGAGCAATCAAAGTTGTCATGCCCCTACGATGGAAATCATTTCGGTTTTCAAAGGATGGACGACAAGGTTAAGGATGACTAGTTCTAAGTGTCGTTTGGAGTTAGAGTGACACTTAGAGTAGTTTAGCACTTTGTTTTTTTTTCCTTTGGCCGTACTATTAAGGGGGGTATGGACGGGTAACTTGATCTAATTGAGACTAGTGGGTTAGGTGTGGTGCACACTTGTTAAAACTAGCTCTAGGTAGCTCCTATGAATGCCTAAGATCCTTTGGAGCAAACTTCATTCACATATGATCGAGAGTTGGAAGTGAATGGAGGGTCAAATGCTGACCGGACGTTGGCCCTGGTGCGACCAGACGCTGGCCGCAGGGTCCGGTCAGTTCATTTGATCAGCTGTCTGCGTTCGGTGTGATCGGACGCTGGAGAGGTCATGTGACCGGACGCTGAAAGGCAGCGTCCGGTCGACTCCAGTAAGGTTCTAGAGAAGGAAATCTGTGACCGGACGCGTCCGGTCAGTACTGACCGGACCCTGAGGGTTCAGCGTCCGGTCGAGTCTAGTAAGGTTCCAGTAAGGGTTTTATGCGACTGGACGCGTCTGGTCAGTGTTGACCAGACCCTGCCAGCGTCCGGTCATCTCATTTTTACTGGTTCGCGGGTTGAATTGACCGGAGCGTCCGGTCAACACGACCGGAGCGTCTGGTCACCCCGTAGAAGCTCATAACGGTTCGTTTTTCAGGCTGCCTTATAAATAGAAGCTCCACTCGTGTGTGGAGTTACTTTTGCTCATTCCAACAACTGAGAAATACGTTTGTGAGTGCCAAGAAGAGCAAGGTCCTAGTGAGGTGATTGAGATTTGAGAATCCAAGAGAGCAGCCTCATTAGTGAATCAAGAGTAGCCAAGTGTGCATCCATCTTCTCATTAGGCTTCGCGTGGTCAAGTGAGAGTTCGTGGTTGTTACTCTTGGTGATCGCCATCACCTAGACGACTTGGTGGTGGTTGGGAGCTTGGTGATCACCCGGCGGAGCTTGTGGGTGACCCAACTCAAGTTGTGAGCGGCTTTGGGTGATTCGCCGCGACGGAGTGTCGAAGAATCAACCCGTAGAGAGCACTTGATCCTTGCGCGGATCAAGGGGGAGCTACACCCTTGCGCGGGTGCTCCAACGAGAATTAGTGGGGAGTGGCGACTCTCCGATACCTTGGCAAAACATCGCCGCGTTCCTCTCTCTCTTTACTTTGAGCATTTACCTTGAGTTGGGTCATAGATATCCGCCATCACTTTCTAAGAGATCATGTTGCTAAAAATGATATATTACTAGAAGGTGTAAGAACCGAAGATCAATTAGCGGATATCTTTACTAAACCGCTAGATGAGGCTATATTTTGTAGATCACGGAATGAGCTCAATGTACTTGACTTTAGTAACTTTACTAAAAATTGAGCTTGTGTTGTCCCTTGCATTCATTGTAATATACAACATGTTTAATTTTTGGCAATGCATATAGAGCTTGTCTAACATGGTTAAGATAACCGCCGAAAAGCGTGTGAAGAAGCTTAACCTTGGATCAAACTTGACAAGCAACTAGATTTACTTATAAGTATTGCATATGCATGAATGTTGTTTTGTCGTTTTGTTCCATTTGCCCTTTTTATTGCCTATTTTCTTAAAAAGGATAATAGCCTAAGGCAAAATATTTTGAAAAATATGAGGGTTTGAGAGAGGTCACTCACATCAGTCCCAATTGATGTTTATTTGGATCTTATTCAAGTTGGGACTTGATTAGGAACAGGCAGCGCGAAGGAACTTTGTGCACCGGACGCTGCTGTCCAGCGTTCGGTCAGTTCATAGGAGGTGAACTGCTGGTGAAGGAGTGACCGGACGCTGCGTTTGTGCGTCCGGTCAGGAAGGGATCCAGCGTCCGGTCGATCGAAGGAAGAACAAGCTGTACTGACCGGACCCTGCCTGCATCCGGTCATGGACCACCGGACGTGTCCAGTCTCGATTATAGAGGAATTGGATCTCTCTGGAATCGACCGGACGCTGGGTGGTAGCGTCCGATCGCTACCACCGGAGCGCCCGGTCAGTGGATCTCGCGCGGCTTCAGGACTCTTTTCCGTTTCCTTTCTTGTCACGTTTGGGGGCCCTTATTTAAACCGCAACCGCCGTACTCTTTTTCCCTAGATCCAGTCGTGCCCTAGCTAGCGCCGCCGCTCCTGCGCCCAAGCCAACGCGCTGCCGTTGCTCGCTGCGCTGCCTCAGCTACGTCCCGAGCCCGCGCGCCCAAGCCACCACGCCACAGTAGTTCACCGCACCGCCGCAGCCCCGTGCCAGATTCTCTCGCGCGCCACCGCATCCGCCAGCGACCCCCTCGCGCGCTCACCGCGCATCCTCCGTGCCAGCGCCGCCGTCGGATTCTCTGTCATCGAGAGCAGCTGCTTTGCCCTAGCTCTCCCCCCTCGATTGGTAAGGGCCAATCCGTTTTTCCTCAAATTGCTTCGCACATGATCTAGTTCAAATCTCAATGCATTGACCTAAATCATTTAGGGCTGCTGAAATCTTCGAAGCGGTTCGCGACCCCTAACCCTAGTCGGTTCCAAGGTTCCCCGCGTGACGTCTTTCCTTTTCTCGGATCGCCGGATCATCAGGTAGCTTGCCCGTCGTCTCAATTTCACATCTACATTGCTTGCTTCCTAGGTTTTCGCATCTATTAAATATATTGTATTTATTTGTATATCCATCTATTCCATCGTGCAGCGAGTCGGTGTCGTTGAGGCTTTGTGGCAGTTGGCAGTCAACTCGAAGCCAAGCTCACGAGTAAGGATCGAGGCCAAGCCTCGGGAGTGTCAATTTGACAGTTGATCTTTATCAGTGGCAGTTCATCCTCTTGTCAGATCAGATGGCTCGTACCAAGAACGTTGGTGGTGGTCCGGGTGATGATGACCGGAGGCCCCTGCCTCGCCAGCCTATAGGATCGAAAGGCAAAGCAACAAAGCAGGTGACATCCAAGAAGCGCAAGTACCCCGACGTAGAGACAACGAGAGCAGCAGCTATTGTAGAGGCCGCAGAGCGTGCCGAGAGAGGAGGCGCTCGTAGTGGTGTTGTCATAGTAGATCCACAGCTCACACCAGTACAGAGGGCAGCAGTTGAGGAGGCTGAGCGTCTTCATGGTGGTCCACCTAGGACTATCATGATGGCAGGACGTCGACTGGCTATTGAGGAGGCTCGACCTCAGGGGGAGTCCCAGCAGGAGGTACAACAGCAGCCCCCACCAGCAGAGCCTCAGCTAGCTCAGGAGACTCAGGAGGGTCAGCAGGCCGAGGAGACCATGCCGGCACCCCAGCTTCGCTGCTCTGGTCGGACCAGTGCCACAGCACCACCGAGGCTAGCTACACAGCGCAGGGGCTCACGCCCACCGCTCAGACCACAGGGTCCACCTCCAGTGGTACACCTCGACTTGAGGGCCGCCACAGCCAGACAGGTTCGCCAGTTGAGATTTGTTGAGTTCGATGTGTGGTTTCCTCTGAGGAGGGATGAGAGAGCAGCAGAGGGGTTCTACACGCCGCTCTAGGAGAATTTCTATAATGCCTGTATCAACAGTGGGGCAGTGTTTAGATCACAGAGAGTCTGTAGTTTGGAGTCTATTATGACAGCAGCTGGAGAGCACATCCGCCCTACTTGTCATATTTGCCGGGGCTCGCAGATCTGATTGGCCGAACAGGAGTATATGTACCATCTTGGGTCCAGCAGTTTTATGCTTCACTCTATGTTGATTCGCATCACAACTTCATACACTTTGCATTCAACGGCAGAGATTACAGGGTGATGAGCTTCAGGGCCCGGGAGATACTGAGGTTACAGGATCAGCCTGTCAAGTTGCATGAGGTATGCTATGGACAACAGGAGCCTCCCAGGCGTCCTCATGGAGGGTTGGTGCCTCCTACAGATCTGGTGAGACATTGCTTCAAGGAGCCCTTTGGTGAGGGGTCGAGCAGGAACCCCAGTGACCTGACTCCTACAGCGCGAGTGTTAGAGGCCATTATCAGGAGGACACTACTTCCCAGGTTGGGATACAGAGAGGGTCTAACTCGCCTACAGCTCTGGCTCCTTAATGCCCTGATGCAGCAGATCGTATTCGATATTTGGGACCTCCTTCTATTAGAGATGGAGGATACTATTGCTGAGGGCTTCAAGGGTCGCCGATAGCTTCCTTATGCACATTGGGTCACATTCTTGATGTTACAGTGTGTGCACGTCAGGACCCCTAAGTTGGTTGCAGAGTACAGGGCTGCCACCACAGAGTTTCCCGCATATAACATGGCATAGAGGATCAGGCACAGCACTCCACAGGCTCCAGCTTGTCCCAGTCATCATCCAGATATTCTAGAGTCAGCAGCTCAGCAGGATGAGATCATTAGAGGCATTGCCGCCACTGAGGAGGAGCAGCTTGAGGCACAGCAGGAGATGACTGAGTCCAGTGATAGCTCGGATGATGACTATCTGCCGATTCCTCAGATGCCTCCACGCAGACATGATGCAGATGCCGATAGTTCCAGCTCAGCTCCACCAGCACTGTAGACGGACCCCGCATTAATTGCCATTCTAGAGCGGATGCAGCAGGATCAGGCACGACAGGCACAGGAGACCGCTGCCAACTTCGCACAGTTCCAGGCTTGTCAGGATGAGTTCTAGAGGCAGCAACAGCTTCTCCAGCAGCAGCAGCAGCATATGCATCAACAACAGTTACTCATGCAACAACAGTTTATGAGATTTATGCAGCATGTAGTGACGGCACTTGGGGCCCCACTGCCACAGCCTTTGCCCCAGCTTGCTCAACCTACCTCCACCACGACAACTCCAGCTATACAGCCCAGCGGGCTTCAGAGTTAGGGACAGCCTCCAGCTCAGTTTGCTTCACCCATAGTTCAGGTGTCCCAGTGGTTGTCCTCACCGGTAGTTGCCCCGCAGTTCACTCCATATCACACGGGCTTCTCACCAGAGCAGTCACCCTCACTTTTTGTGCCTGACACATCAGTCTCCAGGAGTCTTGGAGCATCTTTCAGCGAGCTGACTGGCATGCCTACACCGCCTCATATGCATACTGCCGGTCCTTCTACAGCAGCCCCAGTCGCAGTGGCTACTCAGAGGCTCCCCTCGTTTGTCGCCTCTTTAGACCCTACGACAGACATACTAGCAGCTTCACAGGCAGCACCAGCCCCAGCTCAGACCCAGACCGCTTCAGCGACACTTCGTGCTATAGAGGGTCAGTCAGTTCAGAGCTCCGGGTCAGATGATGATGGTGCCCAGTTCTAGCTTGCCCCACGCACTTCAGCGCCCGACTCATCCGCTGCAGCCCCACCGACCGACCCTTAGGTTTTGGTGTTTGACGCCAAAGGGGGAGAGGGTTCGAGTATGTAGACTCAGGGGAAGCGTGATTTAGGGGGAGCTAGTTATCTAGTATTAGCTTATTATATACATTTGGAGTTTGATTTGTGTGATACACTATTACTTATGCATTCGTGTGTTTACTTTCATTTCATGCACATTATTATATCTATGTGATAGTGCTATCTACATGATTGTGATATATGACATGTGTGGTCTCTACTTTACATTATGTATATGTCATATCACTTGTGTTTTGCTCATTTGCATTTGCTTCCACGTTTATACTCCGATGCAAATGAGCTTTGTTACTTGTACTAATGCTTAATTCATATTCTTTGAGTACATTGTGTTGACTTGGGTCATATAAGTGTGACTAACACTTTTGTTCTTATCGACAAAAGCTTATATGAACCAAGCCCGTCAAAAACCTCACTCTTTCACATACTCGAGGTGGTATTGTCATCAATCACCAAAAAGGGGGAGATTGAAAGCATCTAGGCCCCTAGTAGGGTTTCGGTGATTAATGACAATACAAGATTACTATGACTAACGTGTGTTTTGCAGATGCAATTAAGTTAGGTCATGGTAATGGAGATCGATTGGGCAATCAAAGTTGTCATGCCCCTACGATGGAAATTATTTCGGTTTTCAAAAGATGGACGACAAGGTTAAGGATGACTAGTTCTAAGTGTCGTTTGGAGTTGGAGTGACACTTAGAGTAGTTTAGGACTTTGTTTTTTCCTTTGGCCATACTATTAAGGGGGGTATGGACGGGTAGCTTGACCTAGTTGAGACTAGTGAGTTAGGTGTGGTGCACACTTGTTAAAACTAGCTCTAGGTAGCTCCTATGAATGCCTAAGATCCTTTGGAGCAAACTTCATTCACATATGATCGAGAGTTGGAAGTGAATGGAGGGTCAAATGCTAACCGGACGCTGGCCCCGGTGTGATCGGACGCTGGCCGCAGGGTTCGGTCAGTTCATTTGATCAGCTGTCTGCGTTCGGTGCGACCGGACGCTGGAGAGGTCATGTGACCGGACGCTGAAAGGCAGCGTCTAGTCGACTCCAGTAAGATTCTAGAGAAGGGAATCTATGACCGGACGCGTTCGGTCAGTACTGACCGGACCCTGAGGGTTCAGCATCCGATCGAGTCCAGTAAGGTTCCAGCAAGGGTTTTATGCGACCGAACGCGTCCGTCAGTGCTGACCGGACCCTGCCAGCGTCCGGTCATCTCATTTTTACTGGTTCGCGGGTTGAATTGACCGGAGCATCCGGTCAACACGACCGGAGCGTCCGATCACCCCGCAGAAGCTCATAACGGTTCGTTTTTTAGGCTGCCTTATAAATAGAAGCTCCACTCGTGTGTGGAGTTACTTTTGCTCATTCCAACAGCTGAGAAACACGTTTGTGAGTGCTAAGAAGAGCAAGGTCCTAGTGAGGTGATTGAGATTTGAGAATCCAAGAGAGTAGCCTCATTAGTGAATCAAGAGTAGCCAAGTGTGCATCCATCTTCTCATTAGGCTTCGCGTGGTCAAGTGAGAGTTCGTGCTTGTTACTCTTGGTAATCACCATCACCTAGACGGCTTGGTGGTGGTTGGGAGCTTGGTGATCACCCGGCGGAGCTTGTGGGTGACCCAACTCAAGTTGTGAGCGGCTTTGGGTGATTCGCCACGACGGAGTGTCAAAGAATCAACCCGTAGAGAGCACTTGATCCTTGCGCGGATCAAGGGGGAGCTACACCCTTGCGTGGGTGCTCCAACAAGGACTAGTGGGGAGTGGCGACTCTCCGATACCTCGGCAAAACATCGCCGCATTCCTCTCTCTCTTTACTTTGAGCATTTACCTTGAGTATTTACTTTAAGCATTTACTTTGAGTATTTACTTTGAGCAATTCAATACTTGTCTTTACATTCATAGAATTGCAATGCTAGAGTAAGTTTGGAACATAGGTTGCAAGTCCTTTGTGCGTTAGTTTGATAGAAACACTTTTCTAGGCACAAGGGGTTAATTGGGCTATCCGTAGGATTTGATTAGTGAAAGAAAATTTAGAATTAGCCCAATTCACCCCCCCCCTTTTGGGCATCTTGATCCTTTTAGGGGAAAAGGTCAAGAACCCCTCACAATGATCACCGGGAGTGGCCACGAACAATCACCAACTCGTGCTGAGCTCCTCAAGTTGCTCCAAGCCGTCTAGGTGGCAGCAACCACCAAGAGTAACAAGAAAACCACAGCTAGAATGATCCCCAAGTGCCACTAGATACAATCACTCAAGCAAATACACTTTGGATCACTCCCAACTCACTTGGATGATGAATCAATAAAGAGAATGAGTGGGAAGGCTTTGGCTTATTAGCTCACAAGGATGTATGGATGATCAAAATGTCTAAGAGAGTAAGCTAGAGCAGGCCACGATCTATTTATAGAGCCCCAAGGGCTCACTAGCCTTACCATGTCATGGGAGCTCCGGACCATGAACAGTAGGTCCGGATGCTCCCAACTATGAATTTTGTGCCGCCACGTGTCCAAGTGACCGTTGGCCAAGCCAACGGCTACTGTGATCAACCGGATCAGACTTGCCACCCAGCGTCCAGTCCAACGCGCGCGTGCGTCCGTAGCCATCTAGAGACGTTCTAGAGCACATAAATGAGTCCGGACCGAGTCCGGTCCAAACGACTGGACTCGTGAACAATAGAGTCCGGTAGTGCTAATTTTCATGCAGAGAGCTCCTCGAGAGCTCAAAACTGTCCGGACAGAGTCCCGTCCAACTGACCGGACGCAACTACCGAGTCCGGTCACTCCTCAGCTTGCCATGTCGCCATCAACCCCTCAACCGGACGCTGCAAACATGGTCCAGACCCCAGTCCAAGTAGAGTCCGGAGCTAGCGCTGAAGCCCACAGGCTAGGGTTAGGTACTGAACCGGACTCACCCAGGGTTCGAACCGCCTAAGCCTTTAGAGTCTGGTGCATAATTCTTCTCCAAATCAACTCCAATCTCTTGACCCTTGTGCATGTGTGCCAACTCTAAGTATCTCAACATATGTGTATGTGAGCTAGCAACATTTTTAAAGTATTTTCAAGGGTCTTAAGTAGCACACTAGGTCCTAATGCATATGCAAGTATGAATTCACCTAGTGGCACTTGATAACCGTTTTAACCATGATTATCCACTCTTCATAGTACGGCTATCTATCCTAAATCCAATTACACCCTCTGTGGTGTCTTGATTGTTAAAACAAAAAATGGCCATATCAATTACACCTTTGCCTTGAGCCTATTTTTGTTTTTCTCTTTCTTCTTTTCCAAGTTGGAGCACTTGATCTTCAATTTGTCCATCACCATCATCATGGACATCATCTTGCTCCACCACTTGGACTTGGACCACCCTAACTCATCCATCACTTAGACAAAGGGTTAGTCTAAATAGGTTTCATCAATTAGCCAAAACCAAACTAGGGCTTTCATTACTGCCAATCCATTAGGATTTGTTTCAAGCACCTTTATTTCTTCACTTTAAGTTTTCATTTTAGTTTTATTACTCCTCCATCTCAAAATAAATCAATTCCTAAAATCACCCCTGAGTCAAACTATTTTAAGTTTGACCAACTTTATAGAAAAAGGATAGTAACATCTATGACGTCAAATAAGTACATTATGAAAATACATTTCATGATACTAATTTGATGTCATAAATATTGATGCTATTTAGTTTCTAAAAAGTTTGACTTAGAACAAGTTTAAAAGGTGATGTAATTTGAGTATATAAAAAGTTGCATGGAAATTCACACAAACATATTGTTGTAGAATTATTTGTGATGCCTACAAAAAATAATCTCATGTCCACTTTACTTTTCATTTAATTTTAGTTGTACGTAATTAATTGGATGGACTGATGCCTCGTCTTTGATGAGATTGAAGCCGAAACAATTTTTATTATCTAGAAAATATAATTAATTGGATGGATTGGTGCCATGTTTGATCTTGGAGTATGTTTTCCTCATTTGTACGGACATGTATGGTTGTACTTTGCAAAAGACAAGTATTATTATTTTTTTAGCCACGCTGGGTTGCTGGGTATCGTTTTCAACCCTGCAGTTTTCTTTAATTATTTTCCGCAGCTGTGTGATGTAAGCGCAATCTAATTAGTATCTCTTCATGGTCCAATATGACATGGACCCTTTTGCTCAATTAATTATAACTGAAAATCTAAAAAAAGGTTACAAATCTACAATGAAAATGGAAATATTGAGAAAGCGTAATTGTATTTAATATGGTTTTATTGTAATATGAATGGTTTTATTGTAATATGAAACATCGTGGTAATCCTTTTTAGACTAAAGACTAATTTGTTATATTAATCCACAGAAGAGGAGTGAAAGAGAAGCATGACAACAATAACAATAAAAAGAAGTAGCATCATCTGATCTGGTGGCTGTGAGATTACCACTGAAGGAAAGTTATGTATGAATATAAAATTGGGTGCAGACTATAGGTGTAACAAATTATTCGTCACCTAGTAGCGTTTAATATATTTTTCTGTTGGTCTATTAGGTTATTTCATCATTCTTCAGATGTGGGCCATATCCCTATACAGCATCAGCTTCAATGGATGCAAGTAAAGTCCAAGCCCACACAGGTTATACAAAAGCTAGGGGCCAGGAGCTAGCAAGTTGGATAAAAGGGTGACAGGCCATTTCTGAGGGTGGGAAGGGAGCAATGTTCATATAATTGCTGCAGGAGGGGTGGAAAGGAGAACCAAACAATGCCCCTTTTTCTTTGCTCTATGAGACAATAATGTACTCCATTTAAGTCCAAATTGTTGTACTACTTGACACCGAAAGGGGCATGACCTGTACTGCAATTGTGGGAGATCCCTTTTGTGCCATCCTTCATGTTATAACCAAATAATTTTATATAATAGCACATGAAGAAAGCCCCACAACGTGTTGCTTGCTTGCTTGCCAGCGTATTGACAATAACTCTCAAAGATTTATCTTGTTTTACAGAGGCAGACGTTTCAAAGACTGAGCTGACAGATTTTGAAATTGATGATGTTACTTCTCTTTTTTAGTAGACATAGATACTTCGAAAGATTAAGCCGGTAAATCTTGAGATTGACGAAGTCACCATAGACGCATCGTCGTCGAGAGAGACATTGTCTTCTACCATTGAAAGAATACAACACTGTTAAATTCTAAAATAAATCTAGGAAAATACAAATACCCACGTTAAAGTGGAGGACTTGAAACCTAGGTAGACATATTCCACAAGGCACCCGACTAGCTGAAATCCACTTCTCGAAGATTTATCCTAACAATATTACTTGTTGAATTATGAAATAAGAATATAAGAATATAGTCTTCTGTATGCAGAAATTTCACTCCAACACAAAACCATGGCTCGCCAAGAATCTAGACCCATAACACACAGTAATAATGGGTCACCAAGAATCTAGACCCTAAAGACACACTCCTCCTAAATGATACCTGATGAACATGACATGTCACGACTCACGAGTTGTTGATACTCACTACCGGAACCAGCAGATTTGGCGAGTGCAAAAATGTTTGTCGAGAGCATTCAATCGGGCACTCGGCAAACAAGCTCTTTGTCGAGTGCTGCAAAAAACACACTCGACAAAGAAAGCATGTTTACCGAGTGTCAGATACTGAACTCTCGGCAAAGAAGCCAATGTTTATACGTTCTGGGTCAGTCTTTGCCGAGTGTCCAGTATTTGACACTCGGCAAAGAATTCAGGTTTGTCGAGTGCCTGGGATTTGACACTCGGTAAACGATGGCAGATTTGCCGAGTGTCAGGCACCGTGACCGTTTCCGCGTCGTCGCGTTACTTTTTTCGCCGTGCGTTGGTTTCAGCTCTCGGTAAAGTATTTGTCGAGTGCCTGATAGAAAACACTCGGCAAAGAGACGTTTGCCGGCACTATAGATGTCATATGTTGTTTGCCGAGTGTTACGCTCGACAAATTGCCTGTGGCACACGGCAAAGCCACTGTTTTCGGTAGTGACTAATGACACAGTGCCACATCACCAATCTTATCACCCATGAGTTGCCACGAGACAACGGCATGATGGCAATCTGGACAATGATCCTTCTTAATAGTGCCACCAAGCTAACAGTAGGTGAGGACAAGTGCAGGAGCTAGGTAGGGGCAGCCAGATCGCTAAAATGCATGGGCGAGAGAATGAAGCATCAAGCATCCACCATTGGCCCATTGCAGAGACGGAGAGGCGGTGCAAATAAAGAGATGGGATGAAGCAATGTGCAAAGAGATGGGTGCTGAGCACTGAGCAGCCAGCAGCAGGATGAGGCTAGCATCTAGCTAGGGCATAGGGCAGGGCCATGCCTACTACGCCAGTCGACACCCCATGTCTCTCCATCTCGCTACACCCCACCGCCAACCCTGCCCCCCTGTCTCGCCTGTCGTCGTCGTCCATGCTGCCTGAAATTGCCATCCTCTCCTACATTTTACACGCACGCCACAGTGCTTCTACTTGCAGTGCAGCTAGCTTCTCCTCCATGGCTCCAAGACCATACGTCTCCATCTCCGATCCCTTGTGCAGCTAGTTTTTTGCTGCTGTGCTGGGTAAAGGCAAAGGTGAATATAATGGGTCAGCAGCAGTGGATCTCTCTTTTGAGAAGCTATTTGTATTGTTGTCGCTCATCATGTCTGGGCAGGGTATATAATTGGGACTGCATGATGCTTGCATTATATTGGCCGGGACGGGAGGCTTGAGCACCAAGAGATTCGCGTGACCTAAGAAGAGATCGAGATCATGAGAAAGCTAAGCTACGTACTATATGCTGTTTATTTCCGCTACAGAAATCTGGTGATGCAACTACATTTACCATCCATCATCGACAGCAATGTGTAATGCCCCTGGACACAATTGGCGCAGCAAAGAAGGGCAGCAGACACCACACGCCGCCACACAGAGGACACGGGTAAGCTCGTGTCAGTCTCGCTGCCTCGCTGGTAGCATCGATGTCTGCGGCAGACATTGCTTTCATCACTTGGAATTAGACTGAAATTGATTTAATATACTTCCTCCATTTTTTTACATGTCGTATTAGCCTGATTATCAGTCCCAAAAAATATACATAGGTTAATACATAAGATTTATATTTTTAGATTCACTATAAGAAATACTTTTATAATATATAATTCACAGAGTTGCGAAACTACATTTAATGATTTCTTGGAATCGACAGTCAAAGTTAGAAATGTTTGACTATGACAAATTTAATATGATATGTATAAAGAGAATATGATAAGATATACTGCTTGATTCTCATGGACTGTAGTAGCACATGGTTTGGAGGGCAAGAAGCATCTTCTAGAGAGATGCGAAAGTGTGTCACCGGAACGCAATGGACCTTAAACTACCATTATATATATTAGGGATTGTCAAATACATTCTAACATTCGTGAGATTATGGAAGAAGCCAGATGTTGTAAACTAACATCACCTATATATAGTTCCAAATGTTGTAAACAAACATCACCTATAGTAATTAGCTAGTAGCAGTCGATGCATCGTAAATGTTGTGGATCAAGTGGAAGCAAATGAGGCTGCAGAAACAAATGGTGGACATTTGTGCCAATGTCGAGGTAGTTAAGCGCAAAGGCGTGTAGTGGTTTAGGATATCATGCTTAAGATAGTTGTGGTCAATGTAGTTGTAGTAAGGTAGCTGATTGTTGAGGGGAGCCCATATAGTTTACGGGCTGAGTCTCCCCTAGAAGACACCCAACTAGTGCTATTGTAATAGCATGCATGTAAAATTCACCCCAACTGATGGGCCACTTGTAATTAACCATTGCCTATATATAGTGCCCAAGGGCATGACGGCAATAGACTCTCACTCCTATTCATTTCTCAAAACCCTAACGTGATCCCTCTGCACCGCGGGCTCTCTCCCCTCTCGTGTGTTTCGAACCTCTGCCATGGAGCCTTCTTCGCGGAGCCTCTGACATGGAGTCTTCTCCACGGAGCCTTCTCATGGAACATTCATCATACCACCGCATAGAACCTTCTCCGCGGAGCCTCTACAAGGAACCTTCATCGAGGAACCTTTGCAAGGATCCTTCACATGGAACCTTCGTCGGGGGACCTCCGCACGGAACCTTCGTCAGGGGACCTCCACAAGGAACCTTCATCAAGGGACCTCCGCACGGAACCTTTGTTGGGGGACCTCCGTATGGTGCCTTTGCTGAGGGAACTCCTTCAGCTAGCCTTCACCAAGGAGCATTCTCCTCTCTACCTTGTTCGGGACCCTTGTCCCAACACTGATATTGAGGTAACCGCACATAAACCTAGTTTGTCAGGCCTAGAAACACAATTGTTGAAGGCACAAACTAGTCTTTCTAATATTGAACGTGCAAGTGAGAGACAACAACCATATGCCAGTGCCTAAGGGGCTAGTGGATCAGGCCTCGACGAGGAGTATGGTGCAAAACTATATTGAGTAGAAGGTGCCGATGCAGACTGAACATTGTCATGGGAGATATAAGGCGCTAGTTACAAGTGTTAGATGCATGAGAAGGTGGGAGGAGCAAAACCGCACATGATTGTTGTGCTGTGGCAGTGGTGGTGCTCGAGGAAGACGGTGAAGGACACAAACAACGTGGCGGTGGCGGTGGCGGTGGCGGTGCTCGAGGAAGATGGTGAAGGACACAAACAACGTGACCGCGAGTCCCGCCATGCCACACACACAAAGATGATAAGTGGCTGGTGTGGTTGACAATGATACCAGAGTAAATACGCACAAATATGACCACAGGTGAGTCAAACTGATCGTAGATCAAAAAAATCAAAAGAGACGCATGTCAACGATCGGCAAGAGAGAAATTTCTAATTAGCGGATCAATAAAACATTCCCTAGGGTAGACAATCAACGCGATTAATGGCATGAGCTTGCATTGGGCTCTCTAGGGTAGCCAATCAACACGATTAATGGCGTGAGCTTTAGAACGAGGTGGTGTTGCCCCTAAAGGATCCTTATGGGCGATCTCATGGCAGTGTGTAGGTTGGTGGTTTGGGGTCACGTCGTTCCACGTCATGGAAGATGATGGCTGGCGGAAAAGATGTGCAACAACCGACGAAAGATTAAGGGCTTGTTTAGTTGGTGTTACGGAAAACATGCCTGGCGTGCGGGCATCTTACGGACGCTTATCCTCAACCTCGCAACTTCGACTTCGACCTCCCCCTCTCGCTCGTCTTCAACCTCACATCCACCCATCGGCCACGGCACCACTAGTGCCAACCTCTACCGTCTCCCTAATACGCATCAGAGGATTCACGTTTCGCCCCACTAGCCCACAGACCTCCCGTTGAATTGACACCACCACCTATCCGGCGGCCGCCAGGCCCCCTTCTTCTAAGGCCGCAGATGCTCCTCGCCTAACCTAAATCGGAGCATAGGAGACGAGGGGCGTGCGGTGCTAGAGCTGAAGAAGGCATGGACGAGTGTGGAGTTTGCCCCATCTAACAGCGCGTCGACACTCGTCCATGCGTCGGTAGCGTCTGATTAAGGGTCCATTCGGTTGGAGATGAATGTGGCCAGGAATTATTCCAGTTAATAAAAGCTTGTATAAATTAACTATCAATCCTGGCCGGAATTTTTCTTGGTAGCCATTCCGTGTGAAACGAACGGGCCTTAAGTGATTTTGGACAAGGAAGGATATCGCGGAATTACTAGTGTCACACATAAACTAAAGTATTATATCTGGTATTCCTAAATATACTCTAACTCTCACAAGCCCAGTTCCAGTCACATGTGTTCGAGCTCGACACTTGCTTGGCGTTGCTGGCCGACAAGGTTGCTGCAGCTGCTGTCCGTGCAAGGAGCCGTGACGTACTCACGAGAGCCTGAAAGCACGTCGACCGGTTGCCGCTCCTACACGGAATGACAAAATTTCCCATGATGCCCAGGTCCCGGTTCTGGGTAAAGGACCGGTCCATACGCGCCATGGACAGGCCAGCGGCTGAGCCGGGGCAGGCGGAGGGCTTAGCTTGGTCCCGGTGGTTCGATGCAATCTTCCGTACTTGGCTCAAGATGCTGTAGGTACAGTGCCCATGTCGTCTCGTCTCGTCTCGTCGTGGCTGCGTTTCAGGCCCAACAGAACAGATAGACTGTCTGAAGCAGCCAGCCTAAACCCACTGCCATTCGTCGAGGGCAACACAGAGCACCAGAATGACTGGCACTGGCAGGTAGATCGCAGTTTTCCTGGTCAGATCGCAGGACATCTTGAACGCTTCAAGAGTGGACCGGAGGACCATGTCTGAAATTCTGAATCGAGAGATCATCATCACTATCCATATTTATGATGCAGATACGAGTCGGTGCGAAGGCACCAACTTCATTCATTGCTGCATGCCAAATGCTGTCTCCTCCTAGCCCCCCCTAGGCCTTCCCCGCCCTACAACAGTGACCGGACGGAAGGCGACTCTGGCCGGGCGTCGACGCGTCGTCCTCATGGTCCGGCATCCAGCTCGGCCGGCCAGAAAGGCTCACATAAGATGCAGCATCGTTGCATCATGTTGCAAGTATGTCATCCTAGGCAGAGCTGTAACTGAACCCAGCACACAAGAACACCTACTACAGACAGCACCAAGGGGAACCATGGCACAATACGTATTGACAAAGGCCAACAACGAGACCAACTTATAAACAACGCTCTGATCATACCGATTTTTGCTCCCCCTGCAGATTGCGAAGAAGAGTCAACTGTGATAGATTGTTAGGATTAGAGGGATAATCCGGTACTAGTTGATTCAAAACGATCTTAACATGAATCGGGAGAGGAAGAGAGAGAGAGAGAGCCAGGGTTGTCGGAGGAGGTAGAAGAGGAAGAACAGAGTGCAGCCCGGTAGAGTCCAGAGGACGGGGACGCGGCCGGCGGCACTTCACGTCACTTGCAGCGCGCCCGCGATCGGAGGGGCTTCTAGGGTTCTTCGGTGGGTCAGTGGTGGCGGTAAACCTCGTCCACCGTGCCCTGACCCCCACCTCTCTCTTTATATAGCGCCGCGTGACAGGGGCCCGCCGACCAGTGGTCAGTTAAGCGCCTCCGATCAGGACGTGGTCAAGGGGTCCGATTGGCCGTTGGGCCAATTCCTTGATCTCACCTTATGATTAAAACTTAACTTACTTACTTTATCTTGTTTCCATTCCATCACAGATCAGTGCATAGAGCGTGCCTCATCGTCACAGTCAGTTGCCATTAGATTTAACAGCTACAATGCACCTCTTTGTTTTGGAACATGCTCAACTAGGCCCTTAGTGTCCAGAAATCATAGCATTTCCCATAAACCTATATCGACTGTGTGTTCTTTGAATGCACTGGGTGGTTAGCCTTATGTAAGCGGATCCGCAAGTACTTACTCGGTACTTATGTGCTCAATGCTTTCAGAATGATTTTGGATTTTCTCCTTTACAACATATAACTGTTGTCGTAGAAGTTAACTTACTTTAAATGGTTATTGCTATTGACTACCATTGTTAAATCCGGATATATATTCCCTTAACCACTTTTGTATGTTTCTGAGGCCTCATAACAAGCTATACTATGGTATGTATCATTGATGACACCATAATTGTTTCATTGGAGCTTTTCCACAATAACACTCCAACTGCGAGGGTTAACAACTAATGTGGATTTCACTATACGTCTCGTCAAAACTTAACATTTATACCCACAACTATTTGAGAGTACTTGTTCTTTTTTACTCAGTATGAGCCCTATGATACTTTACAAAAATTGCAAGACATTCTTAACTCTATTCTAGTGATCTATATCTGGACTGGACTTCTGCCAAAATATCCCGGATACATAAGCTATGTCAGGGTAAGTTCTTACTTGTATATTCATTAAGCTTCCAATAGCTGAAGCATATGGAACCATGTTCATTTGATCGATCTCATATCGGTTCTTGGAACATTAAAAGCTCCCAAATCTATTACCCTTGACTATAGGAGGAGACGTAGGTTTACTCGCATGCATACTTTATTTCTTTAGAATCTTTTCTAAGTATGCTTTTGCGATAGTCCTAATACCCCTTTTCATCTATCTCGGTGAATTTTGATTCCTATAACCAATGACACTTTAACAAGATCATTTACATTGAAACTTGAGGACAAAACTACTTCTCCAATGACAGATTAACATCACTACTAGTGAGTAGAGTGTCATCTATTCATAGGATGTGAAAAATGAATTTTCTATTCTTGAACTTCGCATAAACGCTATTGTCCTTCTCATTAAAACCCAAACTTTTTTATCGTTTCATCAACTTCAAATACTATTATCTAGAGACTTACTTTTAACCCATAAATGGATTTCTACTGGCAGCATCTCATATGTTCTTTTCTTCTACGACAAAATCTTTTAGGTTGTGCCATGTAATCGTTTTCATGTAAATCTCCGTTAAGGAATGTCGTCTTTACATCCATGTGATGTAACTCTAAATCGTAATGTGTCATTAACACCATTATGATTCTAAAAGAATCCTTACATAAGATTAGAGAGAAAACTCTCATTGTAATCTATTAATTCTCTTTGCGTAAAGCATATTGCCATAAGTCGTGCTTTATATCTTTCTACATTCCCTTTGGAGTCACATATTGTCTTGTAGACCCATTAACAACCTACTGTTTTGGCTCTATTAGGAATTACTTCTAAGTCCCAAACATCATTGGTATTCATCGAATTTATTTTAACTTTCATATATTCTTGCCATTTAAATGAGTAAACGCTTCTCATGGCTTCTTCAAATGAGGTGGGATCACCATTCATTTGAATTTCTTTACTAACATAGACTTCATAGTCATCAGAAAACTAGTTTACTAATTCTTTGAGACCTTCTAGGGCCTCAGCTACTGGCACTTTCATGAGGGATGTTGTTGCTCTTCATTTCTAAGAGGCAATTAATTCTACAGGCTCCTGTATTACAAAATCCTTGTTTATATTATTCATCTTCTTCGAAAAGCCAACAAGTGTTGTATAAGTCATACAACATCAACATGTATTGAGAAATTTATTGTTTTGAATCATTGAAGTGAGCATGCAGTTCCTCTTCTCTTCAAATCTTAGGTCTCTACACACCTCTACATACCATGCTCCCCCAGGCCTTCCCATCTTTTCTAAAGATAGTGTCTTCAAATATCTTATTTTAGGTTTAATCTGTTAAAACCTCATATGGCGCTTTAAGTACCACCTTAACATCTTTGGGGCTGACTACACTATCTTCCTGTCGAAACTTTAAAAGGTCCAGGAATTTAGCTATTTCTCTGTTTAGGGGTATCATTGTTGTGACCGTTGTACACCTCCGATGGTCACATTCATCTTAATTAATCTTTATCACTCTTAATGAAGAGTATGTTTCTTAATTGATCTTTATCTCACTCTTAATGAAGAGTATTTTTCTTAATTAATCTTAATATTCTCCCCCTCAAATATGGCATGAACTTTACTGCCATAATTTCGAGAACTATTCAGAAAACCTGTGAACTAGGAGACACTTATAACTTACTTAATTCACATGATTATGTCATGTAAACAAAGTTATTTCTTGATCCGTTTAGGAGTACACTTTCCTTATTTCACTTCAAGAACTCAACGAGGTCTTTCATTAGCAGTACTTTTGCAAGTCACGATTGCATCTTTTCTTATCTTTAAGTTAGTATTGACTATGACGATGCATTTCTATTGTGCCACGGTCAATACTAGGACAGCATAAGAGCTACCCAAACTTCTATCGCTATGCGGGATACAAAACATGTGAATCATCACAAAACTTCTCCCGCCATGCATGATTGACTAGCATAAGTATTATGCCAAAATTTCTCCCCATGCAGGATAAATCTATACGAAACCTTAGTTATGACGACTAAAACATTCACTTATACTTCATTTTCTAATTAAATCTTCCCATTGGTTCCAATTTAATCAGAAAATTAGTAAACTAACAAAAAAAAACTATCATGAACTCGCTTGACTCAAGCCTTTTCATTCACATACCCCAGCATTGCAGCCCGTTGGCATACAGCCAAGTGATCTCGTCGGTTCATAAATAAAACATACAATATGCTTCTATATCAATTCTACATCTTCGTTGGGCAGAAAATGAAATTAATGCATAAAACTTATAAATTAACTTGAAATCCATATAACTACTCTTCAAAATTAAATTCTCCCATTGATTTGAATTTAATTGAAAGATAATCAACATCATTGCAGCGAAAACTTGATAATGAAATACATTCTTTTAGCTCAGGAGCATTTCTTGGTCCTTATCTACTCTCTAAAAAATTGACCACATTGGTGTAAAATTTATCAGAGATTTAAACTTCAAAGTTAAATTCATTATAATATTGTCATCATCAACGTTGGTCAGAAAGTGACAATACCATAATCTTACTTAAACAAAAAACGGACTACTCCTCTAATTTAAATTTTTTCGTTGGTTCCAATTTAATTAGAGGATAAACATAATCATAGTTTACTAAATATAACTGCTCTTTGAATTAAATTCTCACGTTGGTTCGAATTTAATTAGAAGATTATCAACATTAAACTTTGCAGCGGAAACTTAAACATAATTGGTGAATTTTACTCACAGGAAAATTCACTTTGCTAATTTTCTTTGAGCCATTAATCATTTTCAAAAAAATAACAATTTACTGGAAAAGAAAAAGAAAAACCGACTCAAAAAGGTGTTGTTTCTTCGACCCGACCGAGAAAGCGGCCTGGCCTGCTATTGTGCGCGCGCCCTCCCAAGCCACAACCTGGGCCTGGGCTAGCAAAGCGGCTCGGTGCTCACGCCCGCTTGGGCTCAATCTCGGCCCAGTCGCTCACAGCCGTTGGATGGAGATCGACGGCAGCGCGTTGATCTCATCGGATCAAAACCCGGCGTCGGCGACCGCTCCCCCGAACCCTAGGTCATTTGCTCTCTCCCTTTCTCTCTCTCAGCGGCAACGACCGAGCGCTAGAGCGGCAGCGGCCACCGGAGCTGGCAGAGGGGTGGTGGTGCCCAGCGGGTGAGCGTGCCGCCGTCGAGCGGCTTAGCGACGGTACCCTAACAAGCGTCGCGGTGCACCGGCGCGGAGTCTTTCCCGGAGTGCTCCGGTGAGTGGAGGCCGGCGAGGTAAGCCGTCTCCCTAAAATTTTTCCCCTTATTCTTTCTACTTGATTCTTCTTTCTCTTCTTCTCGGAGCTGGTCCGATCTAGGGTTAGAGTTCAGTTAGGGTTCAGGTTACTGTTCATCTTCCCCGATGGGTTAGGGTTCGGTTGAACCCTATGCATCTCTGTTTCTTTCCCCGATTAGGGTTAGGGTTTCAATCCGAACCGGATCGAACCCTCTGCTTCTCTATCTCTTCGGTTTCTTTCCAATTTTCTACCCCACACTCGTTCTACACACTAGCAGCCATCTCTATGATACCATTGATAGATTCTTAGGATCATCTAGGTGTAGATTAAAGGGATAATCCGGTACTAGTTGATTCAAAACGATCTTGAACATGAATTGAGAGAGAGAGACAAAGAGGCCCATACCTTCGGGGTTGTCGGAGGAGACAGAGGAAGAACGGAGTGCAGCCCGGTAGAGTCCTGAGGACGGGGGCGCGGCTGGCGACGCTTCCCATCACTTGCAGCGCCCGTGATCGGAGGGGCTTCTAGGGTGACGGGAAGCACCGACCAGTGGTCAGTTAAGCGTCCCCGATCAGGACGCGGTGAAGGGTCCGATTGGCCGTTGGGCCGATTAGTGGAGATCAAACTAACAAACTGCACAGTGCACAGTTGGGCAATCATTTCTTGCACCAGAAAAGAAATAGCTGCATCAGGGCCAATAATTGCGCATAGCGAATTACAAGGAAACTACACTCAATGCAACATCAGTCCCATTCGAGCTTCTCAATGGACAGGAACAGCAAATCTTTCATCTTATTTTGCATGTGGGTGTATTGTTCACCTCAAGCTGGCAGACAAGAGAAGACTGTCGGCATGGGTAACATGCTGCAAGCAGACACCTCAGAGCTCTGCCTCCTTGTCTTCCTCACACTACACATTACAGGAGACTTTGCAGTCAGGCACTCTTGAGAAACTGAGCATGGTGCGCAATGTGATCGTCCACGAACGTAGCAATGAAATAGTAGGAATGGTCATATCCAGGCTGCATGCGCAAGATCAGAGGAGCCCCGACAGCCTTGCAAGCCTCCTCGAAGTTGCGAGGTAGTAACTGCTGCTCAGCTAGGAACTTGTCAGCATCCCCCTAAACAAGGTTGTCAATACGAGCATAGCAGATAAGAACTCCCACAGAAATAACCCTTTTTACTTCTACTCTGAGATAAACAAAAAACTACATAGTAGCAGCCTCAGGACTCATCAGACATTTAATTTTCTCCAAACAGTGTCCCACTGTGGGTGATGTATGATAGTTATGAGCTCTAAAATCTATCGGAAACAGTTGATAAGCTTGACCCACTCTACTCTTTAGGAGCCTAGACGACTAGACTTCTAACCAGTTCAATCAAAACATGACATTTTAAATTAAATCAATCCATTCAGGCAGTAGGGATCTATGCTACTGTTAGTAACTGTTAAGTGACCCTGATAGGCTCTGAATAATGCTCATGTGTGGAGTCCTACAAATGCTACGTGAATAAGTAGAGGTCTCGTCGTTTGATGAGCTAATCCAACCCGCAGTGTAGAAGATCATCAAAATCGCTGTACTCAATCACAGTGCAACAGCGTAACAAAGAAAACGTGAACAGCCCAATTGAAAAAAAATGTTCTAAGGTCCCCATTTGCCATCAACTTCCCACCTACCTATTATCCAGAATGGCAACTCAATAATGTTGACACAAACATCTGAGTAAAGCTACTTGAGTCAGATTCAGTGGTACCTCAAAAAAATCCAGCTATAATGCTAAGTAGATTTTCAGATGTCTCCTGGATTTGTTCTGATACGGGCTGGGTGGTCTGGGTGAGATTTCATTTTCAAGAAAGAGAGATCAAATGTAAGCACTAAATGACTAGTCAACCCATTTTTTTTTTTAAAAAAAAACATGTGTGGAGAGGCAAGCAGGTGGTTTGGCCACACGGGCATGTGCCACCACACTTGACTTAAAATCATATTTCCTCATTTTCAAACAGCTAATAGTTCCTTCCATGTTTTCAAAATATAGGACAACAAACGAGCTTGGCTAGCAACGACGTGATAGCAGAGACAGGACATGAATGAATACATGGCCAACACTGTACCTGGTCAATTAGGATAGGAGTGGAAACATTGTTGTTCTTTTTAATCAGGCAGGTTGCGTCATATTCCTACGCAAATCAGACACTTGTAAGTATCCAACATGTCTCAGAGATGAGTGATTTCTAAAGAGGAGAATACCTCCCAATCTGATTTAGTTGAGCCCAGGTAATTTGAGAATGCTTTCTGACCCCACGGGCAGTTTATTGGATTGGCAATTGGAGCAAATGCTGATACTGACTGAAATATAAGATAAAACCCAAAATTCAGGGTGAGATCCAATACAAAATGTCATGAACGAACTTGAAAAGATTATCTAGGCTAAATAAAATGGCATGCTAAGAGTACCTTGTATTTATCAGTATTTTTTAAGTAAATTGTCAGCGCACCATGCCCTCCCATTGAGTGCCCAAAAATTGATGCCTGTGAAGTGTTAAGCTGTTTGAAGTTGCCACTTACAACTTTTGGAAGTTCCTTCACAACATAGTCATACATGCGCCAAATTTTCCACTTTTCATTTGTGGCGTTCAAATAAAACCCAGCACCTAGTAACAAAAAGAAAATGTTAACATATCTGAATGAGTGTGCAGAAATAAAATCATCCAACCTGCTAGTGTATACCAAATTCAAGTAGTGTTTCCGCAATGTTCCAACAGTAATGCTTTGACAGAATGTAATGGACCTCCCCTTACTACTAAAGCACTATTATAACCTACTTGCTATAATAAGGGTGCCAATTTCCATCTCTTCCTCAAAACACGTAAAAGAATCTCATCATGCACAGCTACTGTATCACTATGAGCATACACAGGGCACTACAAACAAGTGACCATGGTACAAGATCACAATAATTGGTAAAAGGCACAAGTGAATTGTGTAATGTATAGCTAGAACTCTAAAATATTAACCATCAGGGCTACAGAAACTAAGCAGTGTTCCTATCCAGACCACTAGATACATCGATATGGAAATTGGCATGATTAGTTCTTACAAATTGAATGTTGCTTCTATTGTTACTTTATCGATAGGTACCAAGTTCGGTCCACTGTAATTGAACCCAAATGATTTTTTTGCATGATTTCTATTCTCCTTTTGTAATTTGACAAGTTTTTGTTACGAATGATTCGACAAAAATGCTGATGTAGATCACTGTAGATAAATAGGTAAAGAAAGATGTACTAATGCACTGTGTTACATGGATATGTGGCTGAGGCCTCGTCTCGCGTATCGGATACGTATCAGATACGAATACGCGGGCAATGCATATCTTCGGAGTATCCGATTTTTGAATATTGAGTATGTGGGCCAATACATATCTGACTATTCAATACGGCCCAGCCCAGCAAGAAGCAATGCTCTCTTTTCTCCCTCTGCCCCCGACGCCTGCCCGCCCGCACCATGCGCCGCCTCCAACGAACACGCTTGGTGACGCCTAGCCCCCGCTCGTCGGCCGCCTATGCCTATATAGCTTTATCCATACTGTCAAGAGAAATTCCTTAACTCCAGAGCATGCTAAAGATTTGGTCTTTGTGCACTCAAATCTGAGGCATCTGTCAAAAACTGATGCATACAAGACAGGAGAGACAAGGATGTGGGATATGGGAGGAGATTCTTTTGATTCACTTGGTGCTATTGGCATTCTCAAAGTGGCTGACCTCTCCCTTGATGAGCCTGAACTGCAAGCTGTGTCTTTTGGTTTGGATGATCATGATCTGCGGCTTGATGTTATGGATGAGAATGAAACAAATGAGACAAATGGGGAAATAGGAACTTGATGCGAGCCTGAGTTGCAAGCCTGATTGCCTTTTATTAATTTCCTAAATTTGAGATTACTATATTTGAGAATTTGAGAACAGACTTGAGACATGCTGTGCTGTAATAATATAACTGTGAGAGAGATAAACTCTGAATAGTATATGTTGATAGATCACAGATTACAAGGGATTACAATATATAGGCAGGAGAACTCAAGGGTTCAAGGTGTGAACACAACCTGGGAACCTAATTAACTTATACTAAATAGCACAAGTGCCTAGCCTGGCGCATGGCTGTATCCAGAGTCCAAGGCGTAGGCACAATAGTCTAGGAGGCAAACATAACTTGCTAACATCCCCCCGCAGTCTGGGCATCGGTGCAGCGGACGTTCAGACTGGTTCTAAACTCTGTGAAGAGCGAAGATGGCAATCCTTTGGTGAAGATGTCGGCATACTGAGAGGTGGTTGGAACATGAAGAACTCGAACAGCACCAAGAGCAACATGTTCCCGAACAAAATGGAGATCAATCTCGATGTGTTTAGTCCGCTGATGCTGGACTGGGTTGGCGGACATGTAGACAAGCGCTGATGTTGTCACAGTAGACCAATGTAGCACGCTGCAAGGGGGACTGTAATTCGCTGAGAAGTTGGCGCAGCCAGGAAGCTTCTGCAACAGTGTTGGCAACGGCGCGATATTCAGCTTCGGCACTGGATCGGGACACGGTGTTTTGGCGTTTGGAGGACCAGGAAATGAGGTTATCACCAAGGAAGACCGCATATCCAGAAGTGGACTTGCGAGTATCCGGGCAGCCGGCCCAGTCAGCATCAGAGTAGGCGACCAACTCATGTTGGGATGAGGGGCGGAGCACCAACCCCAAATGTAGAGTCTCGCGAACATACCGAAGGATCCGCTTGAGGGCAGCCAAGTGAGGTTCCCGTGGATCATGCATGTGGAGACACACTTGCTGAACAGCATAAGCAATGTCCGGACGAGTGAAAGTGAGGTACTGAAGAGCACCAGCTAGGCTGCGAAAATCAGAGGGATCCTGAACTGGGTCACCACTTACTGCAGATAGCTTTGGATTGGTGTCAACTGGAGTAGAGCAGGGTTTGCATTCAGTCATACCAGCCCGGTCAAGAATCTCCATCATGTATTGTTGCTGAGACAAAAGCAGACATCCATCCCGGTGCTGAACTTGCATTCCAAGAAAATGGTGTAACTTGCCAAGGTCCTTCATGTTGAACTCACGCTGTAGGGCAGATATGATGCGACGGAGGACAGCTGTGGAGGAGGCAGTGAGGATGATGTCATCTACGTACAGCAGCAAGTATGCTGTGTCGGCACCATGATGGTAGATAAATAGGGAGGTGTCTGTCTTGGCATTCACAAATCCAAGTGAGAGAATAAATGTAGCAAAGCGACTGTACCATGCCCGAGGAGCTTGCTTGAGACCATAGAGAGACTTGTTGAGTCGACAGACATATCCGGGATGAGTGGCATCCTCAAAACCAGCAGGCTGTGCAGAAAAAACAGTTTCAGACAGGGTCCCGTGTAGAAAGGCGTTCTTTACATCGAGCTGGTGAACTGGCCATTCGCGGGAGAGGGCGAGGGAGAGCACTGTCCGAACTGTGGCGGGCTTGACAACAGGACTGAATGTCTCGTCAAAGTCGATCCCCGGGCGCTGAGTAAAGCCTCGAAGGACCCAACGAGCCTTGTAGCGCTCTAGGGACCCGTCAGCCCTGAATTTGTGCTTGAAAATCCATTTACCAGTGACAATGTTGCCTTGAGACGGTCGAGGAACAAGCTCCCATGTGTTGTTCTGAAGGAGAGCAGAGAACTCTTCTTCCATGGCAGCCCTCCAATTGGGATCAGTAAGGGCACTACGGAAGCTGCGGGGCACCGGTGACAATGTTGTGCTGTTGTAGACACTAGGAAACTGGTGACCAGCTTTGGCGCGTGTTGTCATGCTGTGATTGTTGACGGTGGGCTGCACAGACACGGCGCCCTTTGGTAGAGCCGGCGGGCTGGAGGCAGCCGATTGCGGAGGAGGAGCGGCTGCCTGGCGCCGTGAATACACCAGCAGTGGTCGAGGCCTGACGGGGGCTGCTGCAGGAACGGAGGGACCTGGGGCGCCGGGGGCTGCAGCAGCGCCTGGAGCTGCAGCAGCAGCAGGCGTAGATGGAGCGGCCTGCCGGGCTGTAGCAGCGCCTGGAGCTGCAGCAGCAGCAGGTGTAGAGGGAGTGGCCTGCCGGGCGCCTAATATTGGTGAAAGAACCTTGCCCGGCACCGGAGTGGCAGCTGCTGTCTCGACGGCTGCACCGTCACTGAATGCCACACGAGGATAGTCTGTGCAGGGTGCTGATGGCGTGCCGACAGGGGGTGCTGCACGTGGCCGTGCAGGAACACCAACGGAGGTACCTGTAGAAAATAAAGTTAGTGGTGCACTGGGCATGGGATCAGCATCATCAGTTAGAAAATCGAAGTCCGCTGGATTGGGAGGAGTGGGCTGCTGGGAAAGGGGGAACGAGTTCTCATCAAACACGACATGTCGAGAGATGAGAACACGATTGGTTTGAAGGTCGAGGCAGCGGTATCCTTTATGGTTGGAGGAATAGCCAAGAAAGATGCACAAGGAGGATCGAGGTGCAAGTTTGTGGGTGGCTGTGGCGGAAAGATTAGGATAGCAAGCGCAGCCAAAGACGCGAAGATGGTCGTATTGGGGCTGAACACCAAACAGGACAGAGTGAGGTGTGGAGGAGTGAAGGGTTTTGGTGGGTAGGATGTTGAGAACATGTGTGGCGACGTGTAAGGCTTCAACCCAGTATGAAGGGGGCATGCAAGCTTGAATAAGAAGGGAGCGAACCGCATTATTGATGGTGCGGATCATGCGCTCAGCCCGCCCATTCTGAGATGAAGTATATGGACAGGACATGCGAAGGTGGATGCCGTTGGTGAGGAAGAAGGAGCGGGAGATAGAGTTATCGAACTCCCGGCCATTGTCACACTGGATAGCTTTTACAGCAGTGCCATACTGAGTGCGAACATAGGCGAGAAAGTTAGTTAGAGTGGTAAACGTGTCAGATTTGAGACGAAGAGGAAACGCCCAAACATAGTGGGAATAATCATCGAGTATAATTAAGTAGTATTTGAAGCCAGAAATACTAACAACTAGGGAAGTCCATAAATCACAGTGAATGAGCTCAAATAAATTAGAGGCCCGAGAAGATGATGTTTGAAACGGAAGACGTGTATGACGCCCTAACTGACATGCATGACAAATAGAACCAAGTTCTTTAGTACAGCCAGGAATAACAGAGGTGACTTTGGACAACGTGTCACGACCAGGATGGCCAAGCCGACGATGCCAAAGTGCAGGTGAGGAATCAGCAGCAAGGGCGGTGGCGCCGGGGAGATGTAATGGGTAGAGGGGCCCGGAGCTATTGCACCTGATGATCACCTTGTGAGACTCCTAGATCCTTCACAGAACAACCAGCAGGGTCAAATTCAACAGCACAATTATTGTCAGTGGTAAACTGACGTACTGAAATGAGGTTTTTAATGAGGCGTGGTGAAACAAGAACATTATTGAGGGACAGGGAATCGGTGAGAGTGGTGGTGCCAGTGGCGGTGACAGGAAGTAAGGAGCCATCACCGACAATGATAGAAGAAGGAGAAGGATACTGTGAAGAGTTAGGGTGTGAAAGAGTGCGAGAATCAGAAGTCATGTGGGAGGTGGCACCTGAGTCGAAGTACCAGTCGTTGTTCGGCGGCTGCTGTAGTGTCATGGTGCTGAAGGTGGAAGCAAGGGATTGCTGATCGAAGGCCGCCGGAAGACCGGTTGGAGAGGTGTAGAAGCCGGGAGGAAGCCGAGGTGCCGAAGAAAGGCACAGGAGCACCCTGCTGACCGTAGAAGGCAGCAGGAGAGGCCTGCTGCGGGTACTGCTGCTGAAACGGTGCTGGAGGGTGCTGCTGCGAAGCCAGGAAGGCTCCCTGTTGTGCCAGCAACGCCTGCTGGTGTGGTGGCTGGGTGGGTGCACCGCGAAGCAGAGGACGCGGCCCGGGGACAATGAGCCACGGGTTGTAGAGGGTGGGCCAAGACCCGCTCGCCCCTTGGTTGGGTGGAGCAGCCGTGCCTGAGCCGCCGCCTTTGCCGCCCCTGTGTCCACTGTTGCCGCCTCGGCCCCGAGCGCCGCGACGATTGTTTTTGCCACCAAAGCCGCCCCCTTTGCCACCCCCAGGCTCGGTGTTGGGATGCCCAGAAAACTGCTGGGAGGCGGGACGAGGGGACGAGGAGCCGCTGCCTGTGCTGGCGACGAGAGCCGTGGGAGGAGACGGAGTCGGGGCCCCCATGGTAAGCTCCTCGAGAGTGAGCTCGTCGCAAGCCTCCAAGAAGGAAGGGAAGGGACGGCTGCGTCGAAGATGGCGGCCAACGGAGACAAACCGCTCGTTCAAACCTCGGATGAGATTGAGGACGAGGGAGCGGTCGCTGACGGGTTCACCCAGATCAGCGAGGTTGTCGGCGGTGGTCTTGAGAAGCTTGCAGTAGTCGGTGACAGATAGGTCCCCTTGGACAAGCGTGCGAAGTTTGGCGTCAAGAATGAGAGCGCGCGCCTCCCGATTGCCGAGAAATTGGCTCTCAATGGCTAGTCAGGTGGTACGGGCAGTGTCGCCTTGGTCGCCGCGATGCCGGACAATGTCGTGGAGATTGTCGGAGAGGGTGCCGTAGAGCCAGGAGTGGACGACGCAGTCCATGCGTTCCCAGTCTGGCGAGTTCAGGGGACGATCGTCCTGAAGAACATGGCCCTGAAGGGAGTACTTGCCCAGGGCGAGCAGGAATTGCTCGCGCCACCGAGCGAAGCTGCCGGAGGTGACGTCGAGAACGACGCGGACAAGATGACGAATGTTCTGGACGGCCACAGCTTGGGCGTGCAGGTGAAGAACAGTAGTAGCCTCCTGAAGAGCGATGGCGGCCTGAACTGAGGTACGAGGGCCATCGAAGAGGGAGGACGCGTCCTCGTCGCGGTCCTCTGGCGGATCTTCAAGGTGAGGGTCGGCAGCGGCCCGCTCCTGGGCCGCGCACTCCAGGGCGGCGCGGACGCGCGGCAGCCGCAACGTCGCGCTCAGTGTGCCGCAGCGGCGGCCTCGGCTTCGACCTCTTCGGCGCGAGCGAGAGCGGCGCGACGGGCGGCAGCCTGGGCGGCGCGGGCGTCCTCCTAGCGCTTGCGCTCGGCCTCGTTGTGGGCGGCGCGGGCGTCCTCCTGGCGCTTGCGCTCGGCCTCGTTGTCAGCAGCAGAGGGGTGAAGGGAGCCGGCCATGGCAGAGAAGGGAGGGGCGGCGCAAGGGGCAGCACGCCGGAGGCGGCGGCGCTAGAAGCAGCACGCCAGAGAAGCGGAAGGGAAAAACGGGTGTTACCCGGACTCGTGATACCATGTGAGAGAGATAAACTCTGAATAGTATATGTTGATAGATCACAGATTACAAGGGATTACAATATATAGGCAGGAGAACTCAAGGGTTCAAGGTGTGAACACAACCTGGGAACCTAATTAACTTATACTAAATAGCACAAGTGCCTAGCCTGGCGCATGGCTGTATCCAGAGTCCAAGGCGCAGGCACAATAGTCTAGGAGGCAAACATAACTTGCTAACAATAACTTTAGTTAACTAGATTGCAACGCTTTATTGTTATTCAGTTTTAATATGTTTTTTTTATTTTAAAATAGTAAAACGTATCCGAGTATCGGTTTTTTCAGGAAATTGCCGTATCCGTGTATCCGTATCCTTCCAATACTGATACATGTACCCGTATCCATGCTGCATAGCTAATGCATGACTACAGCATATGCAATAACTGATAAGCACACCAACCAAAGGGCAAATGGCTTTAGGTTATGCACTTAGCAACCATTGTCCTTGGACATTAGAGTAGATTATAGAAATTTATTTAGCATTTGTTTCAACTGTATTTGTGTTCATGAGATTCAATATTACCATACACAAATCATATATCATGCAGCAATCTATCGTGCCATGGTTCGCCGTTAACTTTAGTAGAGATTGGACAAGTGAAAGTGCTGCTCAATGCAACAGACTTATACATGTCACACTAGTCACAACAAATCTCATGCATTGCCTAAAAAAAGTACCATCATATAGTGAGCTAATGCAGACTAGCCTATAAGCTCATGCTGAATTTGTGAAGGAACAATTAAGGGAAGCGGATGATGGCATAATGAAATCATCACGGGGTAACTTATCAAGTTGGACATTTAATGAAGTTTGCCAAGTCAGGAGACCATATTTGTGCAAAATGCAAAACTTATAGCAAGATTATCTTAGTTAGAATCCTTGATTCCTTACCAACACCAAAATCATAGCTGTCTGACTCTCCTTCAATATTTAACCCCCCTGCATAAGCCAAAGAAAAAGAGCAATGAGAAAACAGAACCCATTTACAGTAAGAAAACAATAAGCATATGAAGTGTATTCTCAATGATGAAAGGTGAAGACAATTAATATTTAATAGAAATGAGACCACACTGAGCATACTACAAATCATTTGCAGGAAAAGGAACAGACACTGCAGTAAGTGATCAACAGGACCCTAGTTATATGGTAAATTGGGAAATAATCGTTACTTTGGTTATGTCACTAAACTCAGCTCTAAACTATCAACTATGTTTAGGCTGGGGAGAAGGAAAAAACTACAATCCCTAAGTGCTGTAGGGATGTCTTTGACTCTTCTGCTGATAAGATTGTCTTGCTCATACCAATCCCAGAAAAAGGATCTACAGTGGTGGGATTACTAATAACACAAGCCTGTAAGATATCAACACTTCGGGTAGTAAACCCTTGTTCCTTGAGCTCTATAATATACCAGCAGCATTGTATTTATCACATCAATTTTTGGGAATCCAAGTCAATACAAGTCCTGACAAGTCATAGAAAGGAGAATTCTGGTATTAAAACTAATTGGAAGATAACAAAGGATGAGCTACCTCACATGAATAAATGGCTCTAAATTCTACCATACAATTGCTGGTTAGGCTACATAAATGGACCAATAATAGTGAAAACTCACTAGCAGGTGGTAGTGCAATGAACGAATACCACTATGAATTTTAAAATCTTGCTTGACAAATCCCCAATAGGGGAGCATGTCAGGTTACTCTGCCCTTTTGGAGAGGTGCCATTTTTTAAGTTGAACAGCATTAGGTCCACTGAGTTCAAAAAATGTGCCTACTAATGTAACTCTGGTCCTTGCACTTAGGGTAGGAACCAGTTGCATGCTGAACCTATCAAAAGGAGTGATAACACAATCCATTCTAAATGGGCCTCTCATTACACATTGAAATTTAGCAGGGAAAAAGTCTACTTAACCCCCCCACCTATTAACCATGGTCTACTTCACCCCCCAAACTATAAAACCGTCTATTTTACCCCCTGAACTTTTCAAAACCGTCTATTTTACCCCCCCGGGCGGTTTTCGACGGTGGTTTTGCTACAGTAACGGTGGTTTGCTACGCTACCTGTGGTTTCACCTTTTTCTTTTTTTATTTATTTTCGCTGAATCTTTGAAAAATCATAGTAAATCATAGAAAAATCATAAAATGGAAAATCCAATTTTGTTGGACTCCACATGAGTAGATCGACATAGTTAACATATAATGTGGTATGCTTTAGTACAAAGGTTTTGCTGTACCTTTAGATTAATTGAAAAATCTAATTTTGTCTGTAATTAATTGAAATTTATCTATAACTAAGTTATACATGGTCCAATGAGTACGAAATTTTTACTATAGTTCAAGCATACAATAATTAGCCTACCATAAAAATTTCACCATAATTGAACCACAGAAGCTGCAGCTATGAATTGTTCCAATTAATTACAGACAAAACCACCATCACTATAGCAAAACCACTGTTACTGTAGCAAACCACAGTCGAAAACCACCATGGGATAAAATAGACGGTTTTAAAAAATTCAGGAGGTAAAATAGACGGTTTCATAGTTTGGGGTGTGAAGTAGACCATGGTTAATAGGGGGGTTAAGTAGACTTTTTCCAATTTAGCAGTCAGCCAGACTATGCAGGCAAACAAATAATCCCTGCCACTAGCGAGATTACGATTCTCAAAGCACCAGACTGAGCCTCCACATTTTCTAAAAAAAATAAGGAAGGAAATCGTAACTCGTAAGCATCCTGTTCTACGACCGCGCCACGCTTCTGGACCGGACACATAGATGGGCAGGCATAAACCCTAGAAACATAACTCTGTCAGCCAGAGGGAGCAGGGGATTCAATTTCGACATACGTGGGGAGGTGTCAGGCACGACGAGGGCGATGCCGTGGGCGGCGGCGGCGCGCTGGGCGCCGGACTTCATGATGAAATTCTCGTCGTTGCAGGTGAGGCCCGAGAGCCAGTACAGCACCTGCAAAGCATCAATACGACACCGCGTCACATTCCGCGGCACAGATTAGCCCAGAGAGAGAGAGAGGGAGGACAGGGGAGCGAGGGCGGCGGCGCACTCACGGGTATGTTGGACGCCGGGGACGGGGGCATGTAGATGGAGAAGGTCATGGCGCAGCCGAGGGTGGCGCTCTGGTGGCGGAAGCGGAGGTTGAAGCCGTCGAACATCTTGCTGCTGCTCAGTTGCTCCAGCGCCGCCGACATCGCTCGATCCGCGCCGCGTCTTCGGCTTCGCCTTGCGCTCGATGCGGTGGCGATGTGGAGGATGGGGGGACCGGGGGAGTGCCGGAGTGGTAACTGGTGACTGGCGTTGGGCGGAGAGGCAGGGAATATCCGAGGCTCGCTGGGCCTTATCAAACCTGATATGGGCCGAAAGCACGAAACCGCGTATATTAGGCGGAAATGGAAAATGGTTTTTTTTTTCTGCCTCTGAACTAGCGCCAAAGCACAGGTTTCTTCCTTCTCTATAAAAAATCGAACAACTTTTCCATGAACTCTAAAAACCATTTAAATTACCTCTCTATCATAGTAAAAAATATTTTTCAAGGCTCTTTCACAAATTTTAACTGAAAAACTGCGATAAACAGCTGATAAAGTTTTAAAACCATAAAAAATGCTAAAGTTTCTAAACATTCTAAGAAAACTCTTACGGATAGACTAGAACTCGAGTAACCCAAATAATACTAATATTTATAGATCTCATGAATATATATCTAGAAGCTTTTCATAACTTAGATTTAGCTTTATAAAAAATAGGGAAAATATCTAGAAAAATCTAAAAATTTCCCAACATGATGTCATGGATTTCTAAATGTGTTTTAGAAACCTTCTAATAAAAATTGAGATGCAATCAGTGTGAACACAACATACATTAATGTTGGATGCTTTAATGATGGTTGCATCTCTTGTTTTCTTGTGGAAAGTTTTCAATATGCAAGTAGACACGATCGCGTGATTAGAAAATTTCCAATCTTTCTATGTTTTTCCATTTATCGAGAGCTAAATCCATTTTGAGAAGATTCTAGAGATATTTTCATGAGCTATAGATATTTTATTTAGGTTTCTCGTGTCCCAATCTATCTTTAGGATTTTTTGATTTTTTAGAAATTTAGAGATATTTTTATGGTTCAAAAACCTTATTAGATGTTACTGAATTACTTTTAGTTTTAAAAAGATGAAACCACTTTTAAAATCACTCTAACCAAGGCGGGTAGGTAATTTAAATGGGTTTGAGAGTTGAGAGAGAGAATTTTATCAGTTTCACAGTTCAAGGAGGAAACACCGACTCTAGCCATAGTTTTGGGAGGCAAAAATGAGTTTTTTTCCCACTTGAAAAACTAGTTGCTTTAATGGGCTATTATACCTCCAAGCCAGCATAATAAGGCCAACACAAATATGTTTTACAAGATATATAAACGTACACTTGGCCTTGTCCTCAAGGAAATATAGGATCTGAGACGCTGCAAAATAGTGATTTCCACGAAGACATTTTTCTTTGAACCTTCTAGTCACATAGAAAAGGTCAAAGGGCACCCCTTGTACTGATAATGTTATGGCATATATATAGCATTTTGATATTAACACCTATGTCAGGACTGATTCTCTCCTTGGCAACCATTGGCCTGTTCTAAACATCGTCCTCTTTTAGGACTTAGGGCGTCCCTTAGCAGCTAGCTATTTGGCTAGCTATTTTAACATAGATAGGTAAAAAGTAGGAGAGAGACTAGTTACTAGCGACGAATAAATAATTGATTCGAGAGAGGAACATCTGTGTCTAATAGTACATAGAAAAATAAAAATATATAAAATAGTCTTTGCTTTTGCCGCTCACCTCCACGTAAGCTAGCTACGTAGCTAGCACCATTCAGCCTGTTCGTTTGCTCGTATACAATCGTGGATTATAAGTTGAAATAGTATTTTTCTCTTATACCAAACCAGTCGGCAGTAAATAATCCACGATCGTTTACGACGAAACGAACAGACTGATTGCGGACAACTTAGGAGAGTTACATATCTGTCAGCCAGCACATGAGCGGGCAAGTTTCTCAAGTTGTGAGTTTCTTGTGTCATTACTCATTAGTCATTAGTGCTTCGGCTGCGCACGGGATGTGCTCTGCTTGTCATTACTCATTAGTCATTAGATGCTGCATGTTGCAGAAAACTGAGAAAAGCACCCGCAAAAAACACACAGCTCGATCGTGAAAATCAGACACACCGACACAACACATTGCACGATGCCAATTTCCAGCAAGAAATCTTCCTCGAGGACTTCATATAATATGCACTTATAGCATTTATTGATTCAGTAATCTCTTGTACACCATGGCAATGAGGAAGCACAAAGAATTGTACAACTCGGACACAGGACAGCAATCACAGTGGAGATGCCTGCTCCAAGCTCGATCAAGAATGATCGGGCAGCTTGGTGAGTTCGATTTCATGCACCATTCATTTTATATTCTACTAATTTACAGGACTAACTAGATCATGGTTTTCCAAGGAGAGACGGGCGGTAGAATGCATGGCTTTGTGCCATCTCAATCCTTTCCCGAGGATCATTCATCGTTTCATCCCTCAGGGCTTGGAGAATGTCCCTTGCTGGGAGCTCCCTGCACACAAGTCAGGTATATATCAGAAGGGTAAAATGAAAGCAGTTAAATGCATGATTGTCACTTTTTCACTCCTCAAGCACACTGTAAATTTCTCCAGTTATGTGGAGAGTAATGGTGGTACATAGCACAAACCTTTTAATCAGTATTCTGTAAAGCCTTTTCAGGATTGGGCATAGCTCAGCTGGAGCAACCTGCTTGTTTTCTTCCGGGTGCTGCACACTTAAGCTGGGCTGACTAAGCAGCTCAAAAAATGCACCAACGGCAGAGACACCCTATCCAATGGAATGGCAAAATGATAATCGTGAATCACATTGTGCAAAAAGGAGAAGGGATGGCTGCAAATGTCAGGGTTATCAAATATTCCAACAGCTCAGAGATCTTCTCGTAATAAAACAAGACAAAATGAAAAGAAAAAGTCGTTACATTACCTGAATCATTCCCTTTCCCTTGATACTATCACCCATGTCAGGACTCAACTCTCCCTTGGCAAGCATTTGGCCATACCATGCATTGCGACCTTTTAGAAGAGTTACATAAGTGTCAGCCAGAAGAGGACCAGCGAGTTTCTCGGGTTGCTCTGTCAGCAAATGAGTAATGAATATCATCTCTGACGTGCAATGAGCAAAATATACAGATTTGCTTGTTGCACTCTCGTTTGTTAAAGCTGCCACCATTCCTGAAACATAAAGAGAAATATGATAAAACTGGTACTCACAGAAAATGCAGTAAAACAGAGTATAAGAAACTACACACGTCTATGTGTGTGTTTGACAAAAAAAAAAGTTGAAGAAACTATCCTATTTGTGCCCATTGCCATTTATGACAAAAACAATGTTCATTCAAAGAATGGAGATTATCGAAAGGTAATCAGCAAGTATTTAACCCTACATCCCTATTTAAAGGTTTTCCAATTTGATTGTTTCTTTTCTTAGAATTCTAAGGAGCCCTTCTGATCTTAGTGCACCCCACCCATACTCTATTCAGGCAAAGAGGTCATGGTGATGGCCCGATGGATGACCATTAAGAGATCAACTAAAATTTAAGCAAAGAAAAACATTTCGATGTTTATTATGTTTTCTTCAACATCAAGGAGTAGATGCCAATTGTACAATAATGTTCACAGCCAAAAAAGAACATAGAAGTTAGTTTTACCTGCGCCAATTGCATAGACATTCTTTAGGCCACCCATCACCTCATGAGTGACAAGATCACTGTTGTCCCAGACAATGAAATGTGGTTGCCTCAAAAACTTAGCAAGAGGCTTCCTCCACTTGTTGGATCCACAGATTCGAGCGTTTGCATACTCTTTGTTATAAATTTCTGAGGCGATGTTTGGTCCTCCAAGATAGAGTATATTCTCAGTCGGAACTCCAGCTGCAATGCACTCCTAAAGAATATCAGCCCGTACTGTTGAGCTCAAATATGCAGGCCAAGCATTAAGCAGAGCACCAAAAAAAAATGAGTATACATTTCAACTAGATGCATGTCAAGATCAAGGTCATTCCTTCCATCAGGGCATTGAAGATAAGCACCATGTCATGATCATGCCATAAATTTACAACCTTGGGGTGTTTTGACTTCCAGTATACACAAAACACATCATAATGGTAAATAAAGAATTGGAACAGACACGTAAACCTATCAATCAGAATTCATTGCAGTCTTCGAATGGAGGGGGAAATTTGATACTATTATGGAGCGAATGAATTGTTGGTGAGTGCATATCCACAAACTAACTATGTTAAGCAGCTAATGGCATTAATTATGCAAATTATCTGGTCAGGGTATAGCAGACAAGAAATAAATGGGCTCATGCTGTCCTATATAAATGGATAATATGGCAGGTAACGTAATGAGATTATTAGCATAGACTATAGACATCAGGTTCGTTTGTCAGAGATGTGCAGTACACAAATGAGCTTTCCACATGATAACATTTTGTACACTGATAAAGAATTCTGCTATTTAATCATAGCCAAGTACTACAAACACTTTGATCAAGCAGCTTATCATGCACGTCACAAATCATAATAGCAACCAAGACCATTCAACTTCTTTAAGGAAACTTGGTGATTGAATCTTTCAAGTTTAAAATACGCAGGCAGGGACAAGACAGAGACAAGAGAGATTCTTACTTGCAGAGCTAATCATTTGAGTAGGTGTAATGATACGAGGTATTGGATCCAACGAGGCCTCAATTCCCTTGGCGAGGGAAATTATCACCGGAACACTGATCCTCTCCTTCCAATACTTGCTGATCTCATCAAACACCTCCCTCGTCTCGGTGGACGGCACCCCATTCACGACGATGTCGGCATCCCAGACGGCCTCCTGCAGGTTGGTGACGACCTTGAGAGGGCAGAGCGGCGTCTCGATCATGTTCAGACAGAACCCATCCTTCAGTATCTCGTCAGCATACAGCGTGCGGTCTCCGAGCCGCGCCTCGACGTACTTGAGGTAGGCGCAGCGGCGGATGAGGCGCCTGAGCACGTCCTCCCTGGAGTTGATCACCTCGAACAGGTGCTCCGCGGTGGAGCGGTCCACCGTCCGGCCCGGGCGGCGCCAGATCCTTATCTGCACCTTGTCCCGGAAATGGCCGTAGGCGTCCTGCAGGAGAGCGGCGAAGACGCTGCCCCACGCGCCGGCGCCGACGCTGACGATCTTGAGCAGGTCCCCCTCCGACTTGCCGAGCAACCGGCGCAGCTCGTCCAACCGCTCCTCCGTGGCCGTGCCATTGCCACCGTGGACCGATCCATTGACGTGCACGCTCCCAACCATCTCCCGAGCCCAGTAGTCAGTGCAGCAGGAAGGGCTCGGCTCACAGGCGCGCGCTCCGCCAGGTAATTAATCGAGCACCTTGAGCGCGAGCGCGAGGTATTCCCACCCTCCCAGAGCCCGATTCCTGCATCACCCAACGACCCCGCCGCGCGCGAGACCGCTCCGACCGCCGCTCACCAACCGCGAACCTAACACAACGCCCTCCGATCCTCCCTTACAAAACTCCGAGAGCTGGTCATCCACCACCACCTACAAACCAAAGAAACGGCAAGCACAGCACAGAACATAATCAAGCACGGCACGGCACCTATGTGTAGCAGGGGCGCAGTGATGGATAAGTAAGGAGATGAGCCGCAGTAGTAACGCAAGCGGCTACCTTTACGTCGCCACCCACCTCCAGCTCAAGGATCCCGGGGGCGGAGCTGGCCGGCAGCCGGCATTGGGGTGAGGAGGAGGGGCGCGGGGTGGGTGGCGGATGGATTGGACGCAACGGCCCGGCCGGCGCTGGAATGGAAGTAAGCGCCCGATCGCCTTGGATAAGTAGATAGATGGGGGCGGGGCGGCCCGGAGGTGGGTGGAGGCATTGATGGGCATGGGTGGCGCCAACCATGCAGTGCCCGCCATTAATGAGCAAGCGAGCGAGGGCCGGGAGCGGAGACGTGGAGTGGAGTGGGGGAGGAGCAGCAGAGGGGAGGGACAGGACAAGCCTCTGCTTCAGTGCTTCGCTCGCTGCTTCCCGAGCTGCTAGATAGAGTGATGAAACGAACTGCTGCGACTACGATCGATACCGATGCGCCAGCTACAACGACGGAGATGGGGATATTGATATGGCCAGATGCGATTCTATGGCAGCAGATGGAGTTGATCGCTGTCTGTCTTCGTTGACACTGGCACAGGAGCATGTACATCACATGCGGGAGTGGGCAGCAGCGGCAAGTATCGCTGTCCTCCCCTCCCGGACGGACAGTTGCAGTTGCAGCTTTCTAGCTCAGCTCCGCGGAGGCGAAACATACCGACGTCCCTCTCAGGCACATGTTCGCCCATGAGCTCCTTTCTTGGTTAGTTGGTTGTCATTTGCAACCTCCACCACGCCACCACGGTACTCCCTCCGTCCACACGCTCCTGAGCCCTTTCTTGGTTGTCAGCTGCAACCTCCACTATGGTACTCCCTTCGTCCATAACCGATGATGTTAGCCCTCGAGACAAAAATTAAAAAGAAGTGAAAAATGTAGTGTGTAGGGAAACGAGAAGGAAAGAGATAATGACAGAGATGTATTGAAAAACAAAAGGACACGTCGTAAAGTGAAATGACAACTAATCTGTGACAAGCGTAGAAGCTTAGAAGATCAAGTATTATGGGACGAAGAGAGTAGATTGCTAGGCTAGCACAGCTCAAGGATCAGGACCGTACCTAAGATGAACAAAATACAGTACATGATGAACCCCTGAAAATCGAGAAAACATCATAACCAAAATGCATAGTTCCACTTAATTATAAAGCAAAGGAGACAAGGTAAGGAGCCACAGCATGCTTTTAATGGAAGCTAAGGAGCCAAACATACCGGTGGACATGGTCACTGAACCTTACGTTAGTGAGTTGGTCCAATTAACAACCCAGTAATTGCAGGTCTATTTGGATATGTCGCATTTATTTTTTCTATTCAAAGGAAGCTTTTGTTAATGAAGACTTGAGGTCTTCTTGGTTGGCATCTAATTTTTGCCCAACCAAAATCATGGTAAGTCAAAAATTTTGTTATCAACTGATGGATTGCCAAAGAATTGGCACACCAATGTTTATAGCCAAAGTTTTGGCAAGTTTCTATAAACTTCTTGAATTGCATAAGAGAGAAAATGTGCTTTCTACTATTGTTATAACACTCAACCAATTGCACACCTGCTTTTTTGCCCTAACTTCGGCAAACCTTGATTTTGGCAAGCCTAAGTTTGGGTTTACCATGATCTTGGTTGGGCAAGAATTGAAAGCCAACCAAGCAGGCCCTTGATCTAAAGGCTCTTACATTTCGGGCCCACCCCGCATGTCAATCTACTAGCCTGTCAGCGATGCGATCACATCGTAGGAGCACTCGCCGGAGAACGATGGGCACATGAGCCACTTTAGGTACTTCAAGTGTCTCTTTGTTCAGCTATGAGTTATGGGGAAACAACTGTGAACTATATGCCGTGGAAAAGTTGTAAGTAGTTAGGTTAAAACAATTATAAAACATATCCCCTTTCTCCGCCTCTATTGAAACCGCTATGGAACGTTTCTCTGTTTTTGTTCATTTGGAAAGACAACCAGAAAGTAGGGTCCAAATTGCTGCAAAAATTGTATTACATGAAAGCAGCGGCTAAAAAAGCAACTTCAGTTTCCACTTATCTGGTTGATGTTCTACTTTTTGATAGTAGAAGTAATTTCTAGAAGCTGAACCAAACACCGCCCTAGTCTCCTACACCTAAATGGTTTTTTCTATAAAAAGAAGAGTAAAATATATGAGCATTTATCAAACTTATCCCGTGTTGTCATCCATGCCCCATGCCCATTTAGATCCAAAATTAAACATATCCATAATTATTGGTTTATTTTTTCAAAAAAAAATGGAGGGAAGCTGTGGGGGATACACCCCCGGTACCACAAGATGGTATACGGGCCGCACCATCCGAGGTGGCCTGGCCCGTAAGATCGAGGCGTGCACGGCAAGATTACAAGTTGTACTAGATATTGTAATAGTACCAAATATGATACTTTACTTGTAACCCTCCTCCTCCAGACTATATAAGGAGAGGCATGGGTCCCCCTCAGAGGAGACCTCAATCAATACAGAATAATGAGACACAGGACGTAGGTATTACGCCAACACGGCGGCCGAACCTGTATAAATCTTGTGTCTTGTGCCTCTGTAACCATCTGGTTCCTGATTACACGCACCGTCTACCGACAGTCTACCATCATGGGCATACCCCTAGATGGACTGCCGACCATATTTCATCGACAATGGCGCGCCAGGTAGAGGGTGTGCGCGCTGATCCATGGCGAACCAGATGGCGTACCTCAAGATCAACCAGACTTTCTCTGCAAAATCGTTCTTGGATTTTGCACGGGAACTTCTACATCGTCATCTTCGGCGATTCGGCTTTTTGTGTACCTCGAGCTATAGAGCCCCAGGGCCTGGTGCGATCGCCTCGTCCTGCTCGTGGAGCACTCAGTCAAATCATCGACAGCGTCATCGACATGCACCGTGTCCAAGCTGAGCCCGATTCTGATACGCGGGCAATCTGCCTCGATCAAGTTCGATCCCAGCATCCGGCCTCTGCCGACTTCAGGACCGATCAAACCTGACTGCAACTAGTATGCGAGACCAGACTTTGTCCTAGGTCCTCACGTCGCCGCAGCGTGCGGCCAAGGAGGAGGCCCAGGCTACAGATCGGCAAACGCCTTGACGACTAAGTTTTGGCGTGGATTCTCCGATGACACACACAAGGCTCCAGGCAATCACCAAAGAAGGCAAATAAGCATCGGCCGTGCAAACAAGGATTTGCATGTATACATGCACGGTGCGTCTATCAAGCATGCTAGCTAATCTTCAACGATCAAGAAAACGATTGCATGTATTCATGCATATACATCTACAGAGCCATGACGCACACAACATACGTGTGCATCATGCCCAGTCTCCGCATCTGAGCTGAATACTACAGCAAGTATTGGAGCCGCGTACGTGACGACAAAGCTCTCCGACGTCGACATGATCACCGCGATGATCTTCTGAGGCACGGATGCGGCATCGGTCCTCCATCGAACGAACTGCTAAGCGTGCCATCCGAGCCATCAAGCGGCACCGCAACACGATTCCGTCCCGACGGCGGACTCTGCGGCAGACAAGAATTAGAAGACGAGTTCACCTGGAGGCCAGCAACGAGGCCGCGGAGTCATGCAAGCCAATGACAAACAAGCAAGCTAGATCATCATGCAAGCCGCAGATACTTCCGTGTATACATGCATCTACGCTCGATGTTCTCACGAACAGTTTCGGCAAGCTAGATCATCATCCAATCGCCGAGATCCAATCAAGACGTACGGCCTACAGCCGCATACATGCAACCTCGTCATCGGGCGTCTTCTCCGACTTCACCGACCCGCCGAGGACTCGGCGACGCAACTACGTGGCGTTTGCACTCCGAGCCGCATCCGCATGGGAGTTCTACTCCAATTCGAATCAAACACAACAGAGATCTCCATGGAAGCAAATCTGCATGCATGCAAGCAAATAAGGAAGAAGTATGTGTACATGTACGTGCAAGCCAACTGCAGATCGCTACGGCACTTGCATGTGCACACGTACATATGGCATCAAGCACGCTTTGACCACGTCCCAAATGGCTACGCCGAGCTCCAACCACGTCGACCACGGACCACGTCGACCACATCTCGAGCGGCTCCGCCGAGCTCCGACCACGGACCACGTCGACCACGTCCCGAGCGGCTCTGCCGAGCTTCGACCACCTCGACCACCAGACCAAGTCGCAATGATGATCACCGCGAAGAACGGCGCTACGACAACCGCGACCACCGTCATGACGACAGGTCGGAAAGCTCGAGGACCAAACAACTTCATCACCGCCGACCAGATTTCTATCCAAAGATAAGTACACTTCTAATATTTATATTTAATATAATTTTTCATTACGACGTTTCTCCGCAAACGTCCTCGTTATGATTATTCTTCAAATAATGTTTGTCCATGTATACAATCTTAAATATAACATACAACTATACTTAATACAAATCCTCGACCAGTCATGTTGAAGCTCGATGTCTCCAGAAAAGGCCCTGTCTCCTGCTCCTCCCTACACGTGTACGAGCGTCTGTCCTCTGCGTTATGGGTGGTCGGCAGCGACTCCTTAGCGACGCTTTGTTCTTCCTACACGTGCACGGGCTCCGCGCCCCGCGTTATGGTTAACGGACTAGCTAGAGCTGGAGACTCAGCTACATACTAACTGGTCGGACAGTTTATATTAAGTATAAACACAAACTTCACATTAACACTGATGTTTACAAAGCACCAACTGCTTTATCACATCATGCTCATTTGCAAATGACTGCTGGGCGTCATACGCTATTTCTTCACCGCTGATTTTTTCTCCATAATTTATTATTGTGTACATCATGTACTACCATTCTACATATTTATATTGCAGGAATTTCGAGCTATGCTCGGGGACTTTGTCGCTCGCTTCTCGACCTACGCTCGGGGACTACCTCGATCACTCTCCGACCACAGCTCGGGGACTGCCTCGATCACTCTTCGACCACAGCTCGGGGACTTCGTCGCTCGCTTCTCGACCTACGCTCGGGGACTTCGTCACTTGCTTCTTGACCTACGCTCGGGGACTGCCTCGACCACTCTCCGACCATGGCTCGGGGACTTTGCGTCTCGACTACATGCGACTGGCGACTCGCATACAGTTGGGATATTTTTTCTCACTTAGACCTTGCTACAAGGCTCATACATCACCTTCCAGCAAGCTCGGGGACTACATCGGTACGATGCACCTGCCGGTGCAGCTCGTATCGCCTGTACGACGATTGGATTCTCAACTTAACTGGGAATTCTTTTTAGACCCTGGCACCACGTGCCTACGTCACCTACTACCAGGCTCGGGGACTAAGTGGGCACACTTCACCTTGCGGTGAATGTGCTTGTTTTTCGACCACTACGCCTCTGACGATCAAAGACGCTACGCTTCAAGACACCCTTACGTTTCTTCACAGAAACCCAAGTGGGCACACTTCCCAGGACGGAAATCTTTTTCTTTCTTCTTAAGAGCACCATACATTCTTCGGACAACCTACTTCTCCGACGACAACGGTGGTCGGAGATGTCAAGAACTCAAGCCTCACTGTTCGGAGAAGGTTAAAATGGCGTGTCGCATTAGAATACATGGCGCTCGGGGACTAGCTGTGGGGGATACACCCCCGGGTACCACAAGATGGTACACGGGCCGCACCATCCGAGGTGGCCCGGCCAGTAAGATCGAGGCGTGCACGGCAAGATTATAAGTTATACTAGATATTGTAATAGTACCAAATAGGATACTTTACTTATAACCCTCCTCCTCCAGACTATATAAGGAGAGGCAGGGGTCCCCCTTAGAGGAGGTCTCAATCAATATAGAATAATGAGACACGGGACGTAGGTATTACGCCAACACGGCGGCCGAACCTGTATAAATCTTGTGTCTTGTGCCTCTGTAACCATCTGGTTCCTGATTACACGCACCGTCTACCGACAATCTACCATCATGGGCATACCCCTAGATGGACTGCCGACCATATTTTGTCGAAGCTAGGCCCATACCTTTTTTTTGGGAAGCTAGGCCCATACCTGGGCTGTTGTGCCTGTTGAAGTAAACTGGGCTTTCGCCTACCCAAAAGCCCACAGCTTTGCTAAACAAGCTAAGATAAGACTCCAATTGGGCTCGCGTTTCTTGGCCCCACAACCCACATCCCACGTCTAAATGGAGCTGAAAGGAGACCCGACGTCGCTGGTCGTCGCCTACGACAGTACGACTACGACCCCTCCTTCGACGAGGAAGACGTCGGCGAACCTCCCGTCGCCGCGGCGCCACAGCCTGCCCCCATCGGTCTGCAGCCGATGCCTCCATCTCCTCCGACGACGGTGGGCACTGTTGGAATAAAAAAGAACATGACCTTAGCCATAGATCTAGCGGGTACATCTTACTATAAACATGATGAACACACCCTAGAACTTTGAACTACTATATCTAGAGGGAGAGGAAGGGATGAAAAGGGTTGACCGTCTGTGCCCTTGGAGGAGGATCCGCTTGCGTCCGCCATGGAGTCGGTGAAGGCAGTGGTGCCGTGTAGTGGTCGTAGGTGACATGGTCCGATGGCAGCGGGTCGGCGAAGGCAGTGGAGTCCGATGACGTAGTCCTGTGGCGCAGTTCGGTGGCGGTGAGGCAGTGGAGTTTCCCATCACTGGCTGCGCACCCTCTAGATCGGATTAGGGATTTCGGTGGGGAACTGTAGCTCGGTCAACCTCGTACTCAGAGCTGCCGGCCCCCACCTCTATATATAGCGCAGTGTGACAGGGGCCCTCTAGCCATAGTGGGCTGGGTGCCCCGATCAGGGCACGGATCAAAGGCCCAACTGGGCCGTTGGGCCCAGTATGGGATTAGAGATCAATCTAACAATCTTCCCTTTGATCTCCTACCATCTTTCAATTTCATATCATTTACTTTTGTTTATTCCATTACAGATAAGCGCATAGAGCATGTTTCATCGTCATAATCAATTGCCGATAGATTTAACAACTGCAACACACCACTCTGTTCTGAAATAGATACTTAACTTTGGGCCTTCTTTTTGTCTAGGAATTATAGGCTTTTCCTTAAACCCATGCCGGCTACATGTTCTCTGAACACGTTAGGTGGTTAGCCTTTTGTAAGCGGATCCGCGAGCATCTTTTCGGTACTTATATGCTCAAGACTTATGACATGATCTCGGACTTTATCTTTCACAACATAATACTTTATGTCAATGTATTTGGCAACACCACTTGACTTATTGTTGTGAGCATACTGTACTACCGGATTATTATCGCAGTATAACTTAAGTGGTCTATAGATGTCGTCAACCACCTTCAAAACGGGTATGAACTTCTTTAGCCAGTTCACCTGCCACGTTGCTTCATAACACGCTACAAACTCGACATACATTGTGGACGATATAGTGATAGTTTGCTTTGAGCTTTTCCATGAAATAGCCCCCCCTGCGAGAGTGAATACATATCCAGACATGGATTTTCTATCAACTCCCGCATAATCAGAATCTAAATATCCCACTATATGGAGTGAATCTAATCTTCTATACGTCATCATGAGGCTTTTCGTTCCTTGCAAATAACGCAAGACTTTCTTTACTAATTTCCAGTATTCTGTTCCAGGATTGCTCTAGAATCTGCCAAGTAACCTGATAACAAATGCCAAGTCAGGGCGCGTACATACTTGAGCATATTGCAAGCTTCCGACAGCTGAAACATATAGAACCATTTTCATTTGATCGATCTCATACTGATTCCTAGGGCATTGAAAACCCCCATATCTGTCGCCCTTAACTATAGGAGCAGGTGAGGGACTATATTTGTGCATATTGAATTTCTTTAAGATCTTTTCTATGTATGCCTTTTGTGACAATCATAATACCCCTTTACTTCTATCTCGGTGAATCTCGATCCCTAGAACGAATGAAGCTTCACCAAGATATTTCATATTAAATTTTGAGGACAAAAACTTTTTTGTCTCTAGTAGTAGACTGACATCACTACTAGCAAGTAAGATATCATCCACATACAGGACAAGAAAGATAAACTTTCCATTCTTAAACTTTGCATAGACACAATTGTCCTCTACATTCTCTTTAAACCTAAAATTCCTTATTGTCTGATCAAACTTTAAGTACCACTGTCTTGAAGCTTGTTTTAATCCATAAATAGATTTCTTTAGGCGGCATTCCATTCGTTCTTTTCCTTTCATGACAAAACCTTTCGGTTGTGCCATATAAACATTTTCCTCCAAGTCCCCGTTGAGAAATGCCGTCTTTACATCCATCTGATGTAATTCTAAATCGTAATGTGCCACTAATGCCATTATGATTCTGTAGGAATCCTTACATGAGACTGGAGAAAAGGTCTCATTGTAATCAATGCCTTCTCTTTGCGTAAAGTCTTTTGCCACAAGTCGCGCTTTATATCTCTCTATATTCCCTTGAGAGTCAAGTTTTGTTTTGTAGACCCATTTACAGCCTACTATTTTGGCTCCTTTAGGAATTATTTCTAAGTCCCAAACTTTATTGGTATTCATAGATTTCATTTCATCTTCCATGGCCTCAAGCCACTTTGATGAATGATCACTTCTCATGGCTTCTTCAAATGAGGTGGGATCATCCTCCATTTAAAATTCCTCAGTATTATATACTTCATAGTTAGCAGGAATATCTGATTTTCTAACTCTTTAAGACCTTCTAGGGGCCTCCATATTTGGCACATCTTCTATTTGATGCTGTTGTTGCTCCTGTAAGGTCGAGATGGTGAACTAGAGGGGGGTGAATAGTCCTTTCTAAAATTAATCACATCGGCTAACCGAAACAAGTGCGGAATTAAAATTATCGGTCTAGCCAAGACTACACCCCTCTATTTATATTCTCTAGTACCTTCCAAAGATACTAATTAAGCAACAAAGGTGCCGGGCTAACTAGAGCTCACCTAACCAATTCTAGGAGCAAGGTCACACAAACATATGCCACTAGTATTTCAAGCAATGAGGGAGCTCCTACACATACTAGTAAGCAAAAGCACAAAGCCAACTAAGCTCACTAGCAATGCTCAATAACAAGGCAACCAATGCCAAATTAGAGAGCGTAAATACTTAGCTACACAAACTAAGCAAAGTGACTAACAAGGTTACATAAACCAAATTAGCCACGCAAGGGAGCTACTTCTATGCTACACAAGCAAGAAGGTAACTAGTGAGCTACACAAGCTAACTAATTACAAGAGCAACTACACAAGCACAATGTATATAAAAGTAATCACAAGCTTGTGTAAGGAGATTGCAAACCAACGAGAAGAACAAGGTTGACACGGTGATTTTCTCCCGAGGTTCACGTGCTTGCCAACACGCTACGTCCCCGTTGTATCGACCACTCACTTGATGGTTCAGCGGCTAATTGGCATCACCCGCCAAGCCCGCACGTCGGGCACCGCAAGAACCTACCCCGAAAATGAGGGTAGCTCAATGACACGCTCAACTAGAGTTGCTCTTCGTGGCTCCCGCGGGGCGAGCATAATGCCCCTCACAAAGCTCTTCTCCGGAGCACCGCACAAGCTTCTTGTGGGCTTCGACGGAGACCACCACCAAGCCGTCTAGGAGGTGGCAACCTCTAAGAGTAACAAGCACCACCGGCTTGCAACTCAATCACCTAGTGCCACTCGATGCAATCTCACAATGCAATGCACTAGAATCACACTCACTCGCAATCGATTCACAGTCTTGCAAGCACAAGTGAGCTAGAGGGCATCCAAGCACTCCTACACAAGCCACATAGGTGTGAGGGTGCTCAGCAAGCAGCCCAAGGCCGGCCACCACTTCTATTTATAGCCCCATGGGCTAAACTAGCCGTTACCCCTTCACTGGGCAAGATTTAGGACGACCGGATGCGCAGGTCATAACGACCGGACGCTGAAACCCAGCGTCCGATCACTTACAGAGAGGTTCCAGCGATGTTTTTCAGCGACCGGACGCGTCCGGTCATCACTTACCGGACTCTCCCAGCGTCCGGTCGCTTCTGGACACGCTAAAAGCACTGACCCGACTGTCCCAGCGTCCGGTCGCTTCTGTACACGCTAAAAGCACTGACCGGATGCTAGGACCGGACGCGCAGGTCCTGACCGGACGCTGGAACCCAGCGTTCGGTCGTTTTTCGTGCAGCGTCCGGTCACAGACCTTTCAGCGCTAAAACGGCTATAACTCTTAGCTTTGAACTCCGATTTCGATGATCTTGGACATTTTGGAAAGCTTACTCAGAGGGCTACACATCCCATATGCATACTTGATCCAAATCATAATGGATCAAAGCAATATTCCAATCCAAAGACCATCCTATAGTTCGGAGTACACCGAAAAACCTTTTTCTCTTCTCTAAGTTGATTCACAACAACTCTAACTTCTTCTCCTTTGCAAATGTGCCAACACCACCAAGTGTACACTACAATGTGTATGTGTGTTAGCTTTTCACAAACATTTTCTAAAGGATTAGTCACTCAACTTGCCACGCCACTCGAACCTAGCAATGATGCAAAGTTAGATCACTCAAGTGGCACTAGATGACCGATATGCAAATAAGTTTGCCCCTCTTGATAGTACGGCCATCTATCCTAAATCCGGTCATCAACTTCTCTACACACCTATGACCGGTGAAATGAAATACCCTAGGTTATACCTTTTCCTTGCACATTTCATTCCATCTCCTCCAATGTCGATACAACACATGCACCAACATGATCAACAATGATATGATCCACTTCATATCATCATGTGATCATATTGGTTCATCAATCTTGACTTCACTTGCTTTTCACCGTTGCCTTCATCCATCGGCGCCAAGTCTTGCTTAAGCTTCACCGCCATGTGGTCCATCGCTCCAAATCCTCTGACTTGCCCTTCACGCTTGCAACCGGTCCATTAAGCCAAGTCTTGTCTTGATCTTCTCCACCTTGATCATGTGACTCAATGTCATGTCTCATGTGCAATAAGCTCATTCATCATCACATGTGTGAGCTTTGCAACATCTCCAAACTATTTTCACCTTCACAGTATATGTTGCTCACACACATGTACTTATGGACTAATCACATGTGTATCTCATATAAACACAATTAGTCCACCTAGGGTTGTCACTCAATTACCAAAACCACACAAGGACCTTTCAGCTCCCCTCATGTGTGACAATAGGTTCTATAGGATCCTGAAGAACAGGTTCCTCATCATCATTCATTGTTGCCACAGGCGGAATAACAACAGGTGCTGGCACCACAGTATCTTGCACTATCGGTGCAGCGATAGCAGGTAGTGAGAAAAATGGCTCATGAATCATCAGAGTGGGCGCATACACCCACTTCTTTTCAAGGTCAATTTCTCGAGCTACCATGCTCCCCCTCATCATTTCATCCTCTAGGAAGACAGTGTGTCTTGTTTCCACAAACTTTGTATGTCTGTCTGGATAGTAGAAACGAAAACCTTTTGACTTTTCTGGGTAGCCAATGAAATGGCAACTTACTGTTTTGGGATCTAGCTTCCCAATGTTTGGGTTAAATACTTTAGCCTCAGCAGGACCCCCCCCACATGAAGTGGTTTAGTGAGGGTACTCTTCCAGTCCACAACTCATACGGTGTTTTAGGCATCGACTTACTTGGTACTCTATTGAGAATATGAATGGCGGTTTTTAACGCCTCCATCCATAGGCTCAACGGTAAGGTGGAGTAACTTATTATATTGCGCACCATATCCATCAGGGTACGATTGCGTCTTTCAGCTACTCTATTCTATTGAGGTTCGCTCGGTGTAGAATACTGGGCTACTATACCATTCTCCTGTAAGAACCTTGCAAAAGGTCCAGGAACTTAGCCATATGGGGTATGCCGACCGTAGTACTCCCCCCCATGGTCGGACCTGACTTTCTTAATCTTTAAATTGTGTTGGTTTTCAACTTCTGCCTCAACTATCTTAAATTTATCCAATGCTTCTGTTCTTTCTTTGATTGGATAAATGTAGCCATAACGGGAGTAATCATCTGTGAATGTTATGAACGAATCATAACCATCCACACTCTTTATAGGAAACGGACCACAGATGTCTGTGTGAATAATCTGTAAAATTCCTACGCTTCATTTGGCATCTTTCTTAATTTTCTTTACATACTTTCCTTTTATGCATTCTCTGCAATGTTCTAAATCTGAGAATTCTAATGGAGGAAGAATATCATTCTTAACTAGTTTTTCTATTCTCCCCCTCAAAATATGGCCTAAATGACAGTGCTATAATTTCGACGACACATCGTGAGCTCTCTTTCGTTTTCTGTTTACATCCGTAGATGAGGATACATTCTCATTGTTGCACGCAATGTTCCCATCATCACATACAACATTCACATCATCACATAGTGATAACAAATAAAGCTCAATTTGTAAGATAGCAAGACCAACACATGTATTATTAAATGTTATCTTACATTTGCCATTTCTAAAATGGCAATCATATCCATCATTGTCCAAGCATGAAACACTAATCAAGTTTCTCTGTAAAGAGGGAACATAAAGTACATCTCAAAGTAAAAGTGTAAAGCCATCAGCAAGCTCTAGAGAAAGATCGCCAACGGCTTCAATATCTACTCGAACTTTATTTGTAACTTTAACGTGTCTTTCTCTTCTTTGCGTAGTCCTCGTCGAACGGGATCCCTATAAGGAATTAGCAACATGAACAGTTGTACCTGAGTCAATCCACCTAGTAGATTTCGAATACTGTACATACAGGGATTCATTTATGAACGTAATAATATTCTCACCTTTCTTTGCCATGATTATCTTTAAGTAATCGGGACAATCTTTCTTATAATGTCCCGTCTTCTTACAATAGAGACACTGGTCTTTCTCTACTATGAACTTGTTCTACTGAGGCTGATGCAGCATGAGACCCTTTTCCTTTGACTTTGAGGAGGAGTTAGCATTATTATTATTTTTCTTGTTGTCTTTCACATAATTGATAGTGCCACCATTGACAGCTTTTATTCTCTCCTCCTCTTACACACACATAGCCATGAGCCTCTCTAAGTCCCACTTCTCGGGCTGTATATTGTAGTTGATAATAAAATTATCAAATTTCTTTGACAAGGAAGCAAAAATCAGATGGATAAGAAACTCTTCCTTGAGAGCCAGATCCATTGGTTTCAGCTTGGATGCCAAATTGCTCATCCTTAGTATGTGCTCTCTTATGCCACTATTTTTAGAGTACCTCTCTATCACCAGCTGCTTTATCAGCTGGGTAGCATATGTCTTTGAAGAGCCAGTGAACTGACTCTTTATTCTATCGAGGTACTCGGTGACCGTGTCACACTCTGGGATTGAGTTCACAATTGCAGGCTCAATCGTGTTCTTTATCACAACCAAATATTTTTTATTGGCAGTGACCCACTTCCTATGCTTAAGGTCATATGACATCTTTTGGGATTCAAAATCTCTCTCTCTAGTTGCCCAAGCGGCATCAGCCTCGTTTGTCTCTCTCATCGGTGCCACAGGCTCAGTGGGACACGGTGAGGTGACTACCCAGTCCACCTCAGCCAAGATGAAGGCTAGGTCAATCTTTTTCTTCCACTCCGTGTAGTTGTCGCCTTTGAGAGTGAGGATCTCTTTGATACAACCCATCAAGTTGTATCCACCTGAAAACATAATTCATATAGAGTGAGAACATAAATAATAACAACGATTGCATGCTTTGATTCCAACGTTGGTCAAAATTAAAACATACAACTGTTTATACATTAATTCTACATCACCGTTGGGCAGAAATAAAAATAATGTATAAAATCATTAAAATTACGATATTGTTATTAACAACGTTGGTCAGAAAATAACAACATTATAATTATGTCAAAATCTCTTTTTCTCCAATTAAATATCACGTTGGTAACTGGAGAATAAACTATTTCTTTAGCAGCGGGAAAACTAATTCAATTTAATGAATTTTGCCCATAGAAAAAATCTCTTTTCTATTTTCTTTGAGCCATTAATCTATTTCCAGGAAATAAACATTCACTGGAAAAAGAAAAACAAAAAAACCGATTCAATTCTTCACTGTACGCTCGGCCCAGCAGCAAAAGCCGGCCTAGCCTGCTCTGCTTGCGCGCGCGCTGTGCCTCCCAGACCACAACCTGGGCCTGGGCCGCCAAAGCCGCGCGTGCCCGCCTGGGCCGATCGTTGGCCCGATTGATCTGCATCGTCCGTTCTAATCCGACGGCTGAGCGTGCTTCTCGCGGGAACAAAACCGGCGCGCGGCTACCTCCCCCAGAACCCTAGCATCATTTCTCTTCTCCCCTTCTCTCTCTCAACCTCGTGAGCGACAAAGCACAACCGAGCTCAAGGCGGACGCGACGCAAGGGATGGCGGCTCCACCGTGGCACCCCTCGCCGGCGCACGCGTGCGGCCAGAGCCACGCGCGGCACCGTCGAGCGGCACCACAGTGGTGCCCTTTTGGCCCGAGCCCGAGGCGGAGATCACGCTGCGGCGCACTTCTCCCGCCCCGACGACTGGGGTTGACCTCTCGTGCGGCGTCCATGCGACGGCCGGCGGTGGAGACAGAGCGGGCGGACCCTTGGTAGGAGCTTCTTTCCCTTGTCCGATTAGCTCTCTTCCCCTTCCCTGTCGCCAGTTAAGGTTAGGGTTTTGTTAGGGTTAGGATTAACCCGATTCAGTTTTTCTTTCGGTTTTGATTCGAGATCGGTGAGGTAAGCCCCTTCCCCTCTTCCCCTTTCCCTCTTCTGTCTTTGGATCTTGCTGTGTTCTTCTCGGTTCTTTGCCGATTGGGGATTAGGGTTATGGTTAGGGTTTCGTTAGGGTTAGGATTAACCCGATTCATTTTTCGTTCACCTGATCTAGATCTAAAAGCCATAGAAGACCTGGCTCTGGTACCATTGTTGGAATCGAAAAGAACATGACCTTAGCCGTAGATTTAGCAGGTACATCTTACTATAAACATGATGAACACACCCTAAAACTTTGAACTACTAGATCTAGAGGGAGAGGAAGGGATGGAAATGGCTGACCGTCTGTGCCCTTGGAGGAGGATCTGCTCGCGTCCGCCATGGAGTCGGTGAAGGCAGTGGTGCCATGTAGTGGTCGTAGGTGACACGGTCCGGTGGCAGCAGGTCGGCGAAGGCAGTGGAGTCCGATGACGCAGTCCAGTGGCGTAGTTCGGTGGCAGCGAGGCAGTGGAGCTTCCTATCACTAGCTACGCACCCTCTAGATCGGTGTCGACAAAATATCGTCGGCAGTCCTCCGAGGGGTATCCCACGAAGGTAGATTGATCGGTAGAGGAGCGCGTGATCAAGAACAAGAAGGCAACAGAGACACACGAGTTATATAGGTTCAGGCCGTCAGTATGATGTAATACCTTACTCCTGTGGTCTGTTGGTTTGTATTAGCTATCGTATGATATGCCGTGATTTTGGAGGGGGGGCATGCCCGCCTTATATAGTCCGGGGGACAGGGTTACAAGTCGGTTAGATCAGAGAGATAACCGGAAAGTAATAACAGATTACAAGAATCATGGGATCATACGTATCGTAACAGATCTCGTAGTATCTTCAGGAGATCCTTCCTATATCTTGCGGGAGGCGCCGAGCAGAATCGTGTCCCACAAGGCTTCATCTTGTGGGCTGGGCCGCCCCTGGGGGCGCAGCCCATGTGGTCCGCCGTGGGTATCCGGGGTCGTACCCCCCACAATCGGATTAGGGATTTCGGTGGGGAACTATAGCTCGGTCAACCTCGTACTCAGAGCCGCCGGCCCCCACCTTTATATATAGCGCAGTGTGGCAAGGGTCCTCCAGCTATAGTGGGCTGGGCGCCGCCGATCAGGGCGCGGATCAAAGGCCCAACTGGGCCGTTGGGCCCAGTTTAGGATTAGAGATCAATCTAACAGGCATCGCTCCTCGGCCTACGCTGCCACGGGTGCCGGCGTCGGCAGCCAGCCAGTAAGCCTCCCCCTCGCTGTCCTGTCTCTCTAGGGTTTCGCTTGTAGCGATCAGTGTTGCTTGGTAGGTGACCAGCTGACGGGGCTGCCTGATTGAGCGTGCTGTACTGAAAGCTGAAGCTACTGTCTGTCGAATAACTGTACTAGCAAACCCTGCATCAATACGAGGCTGCAATTCATTGTTCGCTTTCTCATATACTCCGTAGCTCACAGTAGCACGGCATATCTCGTAAGGAAGGTTCAATTGAGAATAATTATTGGCATGCATGCGTTTTGCAATGTGCACCTTTAGGGATGCGATTATTTATGCAGTTTGCACCTTCAAAAGTCAAAGCCATGGTTTCTACACTTCTATACATATCTGGTCATCAAGATGGGTTGTACATTTCTATACACCTCTAATCAATGCATTCCATTCATAAACTTAGCAGCACTCAAGGAACCAGATTTAGTCCAACTAAACAGCATAACTAAAATGATAAGGTTGGTTCAGGGACATCTCATTGACCACGATGGTATTCCCTACTTTGCAATGTTTGGAATGCTTGATTATGGCTTATGAATGCAACCGGCCTCATGTAGAGTGCATTTCGTTAACTATATGTGAACAAGTCAGTTGAATGTAACTTCTGGAATACTGCATTTGTTCAACACTGCTACTGCATTGGGTTCTACAGTCCTTCCTCTTAATGCTCACCATCTACCACAATTAGATGATGATTATGTTTATGTTCTCTACTTTAGCATGCCAGTATAAATCAATCTGGAAATACTATATATGACCCAACCAATTTGGCAGTGTTTTCTGTGTAGCGCTAGATTTCTCTTATCATGGTTTATACAGGTTGCTTGTCATCAGAATGAGGCACTAAGCCACTAATTAATAGATTATATGCCTGTTCTGCTCCCTTTGCCTGGGCATATAATTTGTCTACATTCCAACAAGTGAGTAAGAAAGACTGAAAGAGCATATTTGCCTTGTCCCTGAGCTTCTTCCTTTGTTTTGGAAAAAGGAAATAAATGATACTCCTAACAGGATAAGTTGGATTGTTGGATGCCCTTTGATGCTTTGGCTTATTGTGCAAAAAGATTGCAATTGGTATTGGTTATTTAAAGCAGACACTTCCCTTCTGCATCTAATCTCTTATTGTATTGGGTATGAATGTACTTCCTTTTGTTATATTATATTTCATTGCTCCCTCTTTATTTTGGTTCCTGGGCTTGTTTTTGTTTCTTTTGTTTTTATTTACAGTTCTAGCTGTATGCTGAAGTGTTATTCAGAATGTATCTACTTGATTACTTGTCAGTTTCCTAAATGCACAGTACATTACTACCATTACTCCCGCCATTGCTATCTAGGTTTGATATGGTATTGGTGAATCCTTAACTTCTTGTTTTTGTTGTTTTGGTCCAGGAGTGTAGCGCCGATTAATTCGAGCAATGTCTCTCTGCCCACACCATCATTAGACCTTCCAGATGTGCAGATCTCTTTGCTCGCCCTGCAGACAATGCATCAAAGAAGAGAGAATCAAACGAGTCTGCTCTTCATGATTCACGCAGTAAAATTCCACGGATGCAATCACTACCCCGAGGCATGAGAAGTGCTGCAGGGAAGGTTAGTTTTTTCTCCTTTTCGACCACAGCTTCATGGAAGGTTACTTTTTTCTCCTTTTCTGAAAGCTTTGGAGGCTTTGCCGAAGGTTTCGGTGACTCAGGAGGCTCCGGCGGGGGTGCAAAGGGCTCCGGAGGTTGCAGGGGATGCTCTGTGAGGTATGATTTCTCTTGTGCGAAGTTGTTTGGTTTTGTGGCGGTTGTATGCGTGATTTGCTCTTCCCTTGCTCAGGTGGCAGTGCAGGCGATGGTGCTTCTCGCAAACGCGATGATGAAGAAGTCGCGGCACTTTTGTTTAAGACAAAGAAGGGTTAGTGTTCTGAAGCGATTTTTATCGGTGGTTAAGGTTTTTTACTCTATCCGATGTTCGCGCTTCCTTGTAGCAGCTGCCGAGGAACTCATGGATGGTTTAGACCTGAATGAGCTTCTAAAGCTCATGCGTCAGAGAGCCTACCAGGTAAGCCTTCGTTGTAGCTTAATTGGTTTTGTTTAACTCAGGTGGTTCGTGACGATATTTTGCACTTGTAGAGCTGTATTACTGCAAATTCTATGAAAGAGAAGGTGCAGAGCACCTTGACTCTTCAGGAGGGGACTCTCTCCAACCTTCACGAGCAAGTTTCAACGCTTTGCTCTGAGAAGGCTGCACTTGAGAAGCGGAACCAAGAGTTGTTGTCTGATCGTGAGGCTGCGCTTTCCGAGAGAGGTGCTCTGGCCGCCAAGATCAAGGAGATTGAGGAGGCGAGGTCAGCTGATGCCAAGAAGCTAGCTGATACGGAGCAGAGGTTAAACGCTTCTGTATCCGCGAAAGAGGTTCTTGAAATTAAGCTGGAAAAGCAAAATAATGTGGTGGACGGCCACTGGGAGCGGGTAGCGAAGGAATGGTCATTAGCTATGGACCTGAAAAGGAATGTTGATGACTTGAATGAGAAGATGAAAGCTATTAAGAATTTAGGCCAGGAGGCAGCTGGTTTATACATCAAGATGATAGAATCGTTTGGTGGTGTTATAGAGGGCATTGTTAGTTGATCTCCATCAATAGGCCTACCTTTGCCTCTGCTCCCTGATCGGGGGAGCCCAACCCTAACTGGTTGGTGGGCCCCTGTCGTACAGCACATATATATAGAGGAGTGGGGAACTGGGCTCGGGTCACGAGGTTGAACGGAGCCGCTACCCACCTACAGAGAAAACCCTAAACCGATCCCAAAGACGTGCTGCCGGCGACGGGATGTGCCCCACCAACCTCCACCGTCGCCCCTGCAGCGTCACTACCGCCACAACTGTACCTCGCCACCGAGCCGAAGCTGCCTCACCACCGGTGTCCGTGAGGTCACGACGCTACTGTCCCAGGGCGACTAGAGGACTCTAGTGGAAGAGGTCGTCCCCGGATCTACGGTCACACACAGAGGTACACATTTGATCCTAACAATGGTACCAGAGCAAGGTTGCCTCTGTGTGACTCTAACCCTAATCGGGTAAAAGAAACGAAAAAGGGACCGGGGTGGCGGAGGTCACTGGAACCCCGGTCACCACCGCCACCGCGCGGGAAAAGTGCCTCACTGACACGGCAAGAAAGAATAGATCCGTGTTCGGGTCAGAGAAGAAGTAAAGAAAGGGGAAAAAGATCTCAAGAACCCTAACCCTAACCAGCGCAGAAAGCTCGGAGAAGAAGAAGAGTGGGTTCGGATTTGGCTGAACCCTAAGACCTAACCCCAATTTCATCCCCATCCCAATCGGAATCAAATCCGAAAAGAAAAGAAATCAAAGAAAAGAAAAATCCAAAGAAGAGAAAAGAACAGGGGTCGACACACGAACCCTAACCCTAGATCCCCATTCGAATGAAAGAAAAGAAAAGAAATCAAAATGAAAACCGAACCCTAACCCTAGATCCCCATTCGGATGAACTCCGAAAAGAAAAGAAAGAAGATTAAAATCGGTTCAATCCGAGCACCAAAAGAGAACCAGAGAAGAAAAGAAACAAAAACCAAAGAAAGAAGAAGAACAGTCCAAACCCTAATCCCCATCACCGGTTCAGATAAGAGAAACGAGATCCAAATCGGAGAAGAAAGGGGAGAAAAGGGGACGGACCTACCTCGCCGTGCGTTGGGATGGCTCTTCGCCGACGCGGGAGAAGAAGGGCCGATCCGGGGGGCAGCTGCTCGCCGAGCTTGGCCAAGGGGGCGCAGCGGTCAGGCCGCTCGATGGCGGCGTGCTCACCCGTTGAGGAGCACGCGCGCCGGCGAGGGGGCCAGCGACGGCGCCATGGTCGCTCCACCGCCTTGCTCGCTCTCGCTCGGTTTCATCGCTGCGGCTGAGAGTTGAATGGAGAGCGGCGAAGAGATGGCAAAGAGAGAGAGAGAGCGACGAAAGGAATGAGCTAGGGTTCCGGGGCTCCGGCCGCGGCGACGGTTTTGACCGGCCGAAACGAACGCTCGGCCGTCCGATTCGATCCGACGGCGGAGCGCGACTGGACCGCCAGTTGGCCTAGGCGGGCGCGCGCGGCAGCGCAACTTTGCCGGCCCAGGCCCAGGTTGCGCCCTGGGTGCGGCCTAGGCGCGCGCGGAGAGGCGGGCCGAGCCGGCTTTTGCCGGTTTTGGGTCGAGAAAGAAAGAAATGAGCCCGTATTTTCCTTTTTTCTTTTTCTGGAAAATTGAAAATGCAAATTGGCTCAAAAGAAAAATAGAAAAGTAATTTTTCCTTGTGGGTAAAATTCAAGAAATTGAGTATACATTTTCGGCTGCTAAAGAAAAAGTATATTCTCCAGTGATTTTGAACCGACGTGATGTTTAGCTGGAGAAAAAGAAAGGTTTTCCACTAAAGGTTTATTTCCTAGAAATTGATTAATGGATTAAAGGAAATAGAAAAAGCAATTTTCCATGTGGGTAAAATTCAAGAAAAAAAGGAGTTTTTCCACAGCCAAAGAAAAGTTATTTATACTCCAGTTATTTTGAACCAATGTGGTATTTAATTGGAGAAAAGGAGATTTGACATGATTATGATGTTGTTATTTTCTGACCAACATTGTTAATAACAATATCATAATTTTAATGATTTGTGCATTAATTCTACTTCTGTCCAACGGTGATGTAGAATTAGTGTATGAGAACAGTTGTAAAAGTTAATGATTTATGCATTAATTCTATTTCTGTCCAACGGTGATGTAGAATTAGTGTGTAAGAACAATTGTGAAAGTTAATGATTTATGCATTAATTCTATTTCTACCCAACGGTGATGTAGAATTAGTGTATAAGAATAGTTGTATGTTTTGATTTTGACCAATGTTGGAATCAAGGCATGAAAATGATGTTATTTTTATGTTAAGAAAAGTTTTAACCTGGTTTTTATCTTGTCTAAGGTGGACTGGATAGTCGCCTAACCGTGTTCCACTGAGTTTGTGGCACCGGTGAGGAAGACAAAAGAGAATGATGCCGATTAGACAACTAAAGAGAGAGATTTTGAATCCCAAAAGATGTCTTATGCCCTTGAGCATAGAAAGTGTGTCACTGCCAACAAGAAATGTTTGGCTGTGATAAAGAACACGATTGACCTTGCAATTGTGGGCTCAATCCCAGAGTGTGACACGGTCACCGAGTACCTCGATAGAATAAAGAGTCAGTTCACTAGCTCTTCAAAGACATATGTTACCTAGCTGATAAAGCAGCTGGTAACAGAGTGTTACTCTGGAAATGGTGGCATAAGAGAGCTCACGATGCGTTGTTAAAATTATGGCACTGTCGTTTAGGCCATATTTCGAGGGGAGAATAGAAAGACAAGTTAAGAATGATATTCTTCCTCCATTAGAGCTCTCAGATTAAAAACAATGCAGGAAATGCATAAAAGGAAAGTATGTAAAGAAGATTAAGAAAGATGCCAAACGAAGCGCAGAAATTTTATAGATTATTCACACAGACATCTGTGGTCAGTTTCCTGTAAAGAGTGTGGATGGTAATGATTCGTTCATAACATCCACAGATGATTACTCCTATTATGGCTATATTTATCCAATTAAAGAAAGAACAGAAGCATTGGATAAATTTAAGATATTAAATATAAAGATAGTCAGGTCTGACCGTGGGGAAGTACTACGGTCGGCATATCCCATATGGCCAAAGTTCCTGGACCTTATGTAAGGTTCTTACAGGAGAATGATAAAGTAGCCCAGTATTCTATACCGTGCGAACCTCGGTAGAATAGAGTAGCTAAAAGAATCAATCATACCCTGATGGATATGGTGAGCAATATGATAAGTTACTCCACCTTACAGATGAGCAGCCGTGGATGGAGGCGCTAAAACCACTATTCATATTCTCAATAGAGTACCAAGTAAGTCGGTGCCCAAAACACCGTATGAGTTGTGGATAGGAAGAGTACCCTCACTAAACACTTGCGTGTGTGTGGAGGAGCACTGCTGAGGCTAAAGTATTTAACCCAAACATTGGGATGCCATTTGTTTGGCTAACCAGAAAAGTCAAAATGTTTTCGTTTTCTACTGTCCAGAGAGACATACAAAGTTTGTGGAAACAAAACACACTGTTTTCCTAGAGGACGAATTGATGAGGGGGAGCATGGTAGCTTGAGAAATTGACCTTGAAGTGAAGCGGGTGTAAGCGCCCACTCCAATGATTCATGAGCCATTTTTCTCACTACCTGCTGTAGCTGCACCGACAGTGCTAGATACTGTGGTGCCAGCACATGTTGTTATCCCACCTATGGCAACAATGAATGACGATGAGGAACCTGTTCTTCAGGATTCTATAGAACTTATTGCCACATATGAGGGGGAGCAACAACAGCCTCAAACAGTAGATGTGCCAAATGTGGAGGCCCTCAGAAGGTCTCAAAGAGTTAGAAAATCAGCTATTTCTGTTGATTATAAAGTGTATAACACTAAGGAATTTCAAATGGAGGATGATCCCACCTCATTTGAAGAAGCCATGAGAAGTGATCATTCATCAAAGTGGCTTGAGGCCATGGAAGATGAAATGAAATCGATGAATGCCAATAAAGTTTAGGATTTGAAAATAATTCCTAAAGGAGCCAAAACAGTAGGCTATAAATGGGTCTACAGAACAAAACTTGACTCTCAAGGGAATATAGAGAGATATAAAGCCCGACTTGTGGCAAAAGGCTTTGTGCAAAGAGAAGTGATTGATTACAATGAGACATTTTCTTCAGTCTCATGTACAATTTCCTTCAGAATCATAATGGCATTAGTGGTACATTACGATTAAGAATTACATCATATATATGTAAAGACGGTATTTCTCAACAAAGACTTGGAGGAAAATGTTTACATGGCACAACCGAAAGGTTTTGTCATGGAAGAAAAAAAACGAATGGGATGCCACCTAAATAAATCCATTTATGGATTAAAGTAAGCTTCAAGACAGTGGTACTTGAAGTTTGATCAGTCAATAAAGAATTTTGAGTTTTAAAGAGAATGTAGAGGACAATTGTGTCTATATAAAGTTTAAGAATGGGAAGTTTATCTTCCTTGTCCTGTATGTGGATGATATCTTACTTGCTGATAGTGATGTCAGTCTACTACAGGAGACAAAGAAGTTTTGTTCTCAAAACTTGATATGAAAGATTTTGGTGAAGCTCGTTCATTCTAGGGATCGAGATTCGCCGAGATAGAAGAAAAGGGGTATTAGGACTGTCACAAAAGGCATACATAAAAAAGATCTTAAAGAAATTCAGTATGTATAAATATAGTCCCTCACCTGCTCCTATAGTCAAGGACGATAGATATGGGGATTTTCAATGCCCCAAGAACCAATATGAGCTTAATCAAATGGAAGTGGTTCCATATGCTTCAGCTGTCGGAAGCTTGCAACATGCTCAAGTATGTACGTGCCCTGACTTGGCATTTGTTACTGGATTTTTTACTTGGCAGATTCTAGAGCAATTCTGGAACAGAATACTGAAATTGATAAAGAAAGTCTTGCGTTATTTGCAAGGAATAAAAGGCCTCATGATGACGTATAGAAGATCTGATTGACTCCACATAGTGGAATATTCAGATTCTGGTTATGCGAGAGTGAATACATATCCAGACGTGGATTTTCTATCATCTCGTAAAGGGGAGCTATTTCATAGAAAAGCTCAAAGCAAACTGTCACTACATCGTCCACAATGTATGACAGTTTGTAGCGTGTTATGAGGCAACGGGCAGGTGAACTAACTAAAGAAGTTCATATCCGGTTTGAAGGTGGTTGACGACATCTATAGACCATTTAAGTTATACTACGATTATAATCTGGCAGTACAATATGTTCACAACATAAGTCAAGTGGTGCTGCCAAACACATTGACATAGAGTATTATGTTGTGAAAGATAAAGTCCGGGATCAAGTCATAAATCTTGAGCATATAAGTACAGAAAGGATGCTCGCGGATCCGCTTACAAAAGACTTACCACCCAACATGTTCAGAGAATATGGTGTTCAGAGAACATGTAGCTAGCATGGGTTTAAGGGAAAGCCTAAAATTCCTGGACAAAAGAAGGTTCAAAGATAAGTATCTATTTCAGAACAGAGTAGTGTGTTGTAGCTGTTAAATCTATCGGCAATGGACCAGGACGATGAGACATGCTCTATGCGCTAATCTGTAATGGAATGAACAAAAGTAAATGATATGAAATTGAAAGATGGAGTGAGATCAAGGGGGAGAATGTTAGTTGATCTCCACCAATAGGCCTGGGCCCTTGCCTCTGCTCTCTGATCGGGGAAGCCCAACCCTAACTGGTTGGTGGGTCCCTGTCGCACAACACATATATAGAGGAGTAGGGAACTAGGCTCAGGTCACAAGGTTGAACGGAGCCGCTACCCACCTACAGAGAAAACCCTAAACCGATTCTAAAGACATGCTGCCAGCGACGGGATGTGCCCCACCAACCTCCACCGTCGCCCCTGCAGCGTCACTGCCGCCACCACTGTACCTCGCCACCGAGCCAGAGCTGCCTCGCCACCGGTGTCCGCGAGGTCACGACGCTACTGTCCCAGAGCGACTATTGGAACTCTAGTGGAAGAGGTCGTCTCCGGATCTACGGTCACACACAGAGGTACACATTTGATCCTAACAGGCATTCCTGCTGAGGCTTCGGCTAGTGACATATTTTCCTGGATGTCAGACAAGTTTGCCACACTCTCGGATTTTGTTTCGAAGGTTGGTGATTTTGCTGCTTTATCTGGAGTTAGAAACTTGCTGTCTATGGAGGAGGCTCTGGGCTGTAACCACCTGGAAGAGTTTGGAAGAAAGAGTTACAAGTTTTCTTCGCCGGGCGAGCTTGGCGAGCCTTCGAAGTTGATGAGATTGGTTAGTTGAAAATATATGTCTGAATTTTGGGCCCAGTTTGGACGGGATCATGCGCTTACACTGGTCGAGGCTCGTTGGGCTGAGGTGAGTCTGTTACTATTTTATCCGCTTTGTTTGCTGATTGTATCTTATTGGCCTAAAGGTTTTGGCTTTGCCTACTTTTATTGGAAGGAAAATGTTGCTGGGAGTTCTGAAGCGGCCCGGGTGCAGTAGTTGCTTGTGGCGACGTGACCCAGGAGGCCGTACCTTTGAAGGGTTTAGGCGAAGCGGCCATGGATGTGGGCGTGGCGAAGGCCGTGACTCCGGAGGCGAGGAAGCAGTGACTCTTGAGGGGGGCGACGTTGTCGAAGGTGTAACTTCGTAGGGATAGCTCGTACGTAGCCCGTTCGCTGGTCTGAAACTTGGCTGAAAACACTGTTCCGGCTGAATTGTTGTGAGAGAAAAATACTGTTCCGACTAAAAAAAGAAGCCGAACAAGTCATTTTTAAGCGAACGGTACCACTGATGTAACCTGTCTTTTGCGATTGACTGAACGGAAACATTGACCGTCCTGTGCAGGTTCCTATTTTGGAGCCTGCGCTGGATGTTGTTCCGCTGACAACGATGTGTGATCTTTGGTAGCTCTGCGACGCGCGTACTTCATTCATCTGCTGATTTTTGGAGATTTGTTGAAAGCACTTACAACGAGGGTTCTGTTTCTACTCGGTCATACGCTTTTCGTGCCTTATTAGACGGATGGACTGCGAGGTTGCGTAGGATTCGTTCTTGATCTTTGTATTTCGTACGTAAGCACTTGCTACGAGGATTGGGATGCTATCACGAAACAGGCAACAGATCGAGTTGATCGCTGTCTCCGTTGACACTGGCACGTACATGCACATGCGGGGGTGGAGCAGCTGCGGGCAGCTTTCTAGAGCAGCAGGTGCATGTTTTCTGCCAAGTGATGAGGCCTGCCAGCAGCTGCAGCAACCCTGTCAGTTTCTGTTCCGCTCACGCAGATGTTGCTGCTTGCGGCAAGTTGGGCACGGCGTTCACTTCACACATCTCTCATGCGCAGCACATGCACGTTCCCCCCAGGCAACGCCAACACGTACGATCTCGGCTCCTCCAGTCCTCCTCCTTGCGTCGCGTCGCGTGTATGTATACATGATCATCGATGCCAATATCCGGCTCAACCCAACGCAACGCAGCTAGCATCGATCTCTCGATACATCTGCGCACCTTCGTCTTCACTCTTCAGAGCAGAGGTCGATCGACAGCTCCGAAGAAGGTACGTACGTGCATCGATCATGAAGGCTGTCGCGGCGATGCTTCTGCTGCTGCTGGCGCTCATGCATCTTGCCAGGAGGCAGGAGGTCACCACCAAAACAGTATGTCACACACTGTTATGTGTGCTAGTATACAATTGTTTTGTTCCTTTGTTGTTTTATATAATTGCAGCTTATATATATATAAAAAAGGTGTACCTAGTGCAGAGAGCTCCCGCTCTGTGCGGGGTCTGAGGAAGGGTGTCAGTGGCAAGCCTTATATTCGTCTGTGCAATGCGAGGAGACCGCGACTCGAACCCGAGACCTTCCGGTCATAGACAGTAAGACACTACCGCTTGCACCAAGCCCGTCCTTCAATTGCAGCTTATATATGATTGATTATATACATACTTAGTCTCTAATGTCAATTCTTTTTTTTCAAAAAAAAGGAATATAATTGAATTGACATAGTCTCTAATGCCAATTCCTTTGTTCCTGCCTTTTGCATGCAGCGACACCATGTCGAGTGGAGAGCAGAAGAGCGAGATGCTGCGAGGGTACGGTCACCTGTTCAGCCTTAGCCTCGCCCATTTCAAGTCGGCGGCGATCAAGTGCGCCGTGGAGTTGGGCATTCCCACTGCTATCAAACGCTGCGGCGGGGCGGCCACCGTCTCCGACCTCATCAAGGAGATCGGCCTCGTCCCGGCAAAGGCGCCATACCTCAGCCGCCTCCTGCGCTTCCTTGCCTTCTTCGGGCTGTTCGAGGAGGACGACGAGGAGTCTGCGTCAGCTGAAAGCCAGACGGTGTACAAGCTGACTCCGACGTCGCGGCTCCTCGTCCAGGAGGCCGACAACGATTCGACGTGCGACTTGTCCCACATGCTGCTGCTGTTCACGCGCCCCAGCACCACTGTGTCAACCTTCTTCGACCTTGAGCGTTGGTTCAGAGATCCAATTAGTACCAAGACTGTTTTCGAGGCGGCTCATGGTACGTCCACTTGGAGTCTCACCCAGAGCGACGCGTCGTTTAACGATGCCATGAACAGAGCTAGTGTGGCGGATAGCCGATTCACCATGGAGGTTGTGATCAAAGAGGCCGGTGGGTATTTCAAGGGCCTGAAGACTCTGACGGATGTCGGCGGCGGCCACGGCGCAGCCACGGCTGCTATCGTTGCAGCCTTTCCGGACATGCAGTGCACCGTGATGGACCTCCAGCAAGTGATCAGCAGCGCACCTGAGTGCGGCGGGACGGTCAAGTTCGTGGTAGGCGATATGTTTGAGTCAATTCCGCCAGCAGATGCTGTTCTACTCAAGGTAGCCCCTTGTACTTTTCAATACAGAATGTATACTCTCTGTCTTCACATTGGTAACATACTGTTAAGTGTTCATCTCAGCTCGTCTTGCACTCCTGGGACGATGCCTCATGCATCAAGATACTCAAACGCTGCAAGGAAGCGATACCACCAACGGGAGGAAAGGTGTTCATCATCAACACCGTTCTTGGGCATAGGGGGGAGACAAGCAAGCAGGTAACTGAGGCGCAACTCTTATTTGATCTTTACATGATGAGAGGCCACGGTTTCGAGAGGGATGAGCGTCAGTGGAAGACGATATTCTTGGAGGCTGGATTCGCCAACTACACGGTGATCCCATTACAAGATCCCTTAGCTATGATTGTGCTTCATCCAAGTCCATTGGTGGTGGAGACGACGGTGAAGGTGACCGGCGCCGGCGGGGCCAAGGAGGACTCGTTCCTGTCCACTGACGAGGCTGAGGCAGCGCCATGACCCAGGCCGGAGGCGAGTCAAGCCCCAAGCCTGCACCAACCTGAGCCCTGACGTGTGTGTGGCCTGTCCGGCTGTCCGGTTGCGGCTGGACTAATAAATAAACAAACTCAGATCCTCCATCGTCTAAGGTTGTGCTGTCTTTGGGCTGTGGCGTTATTATTGTTGTTATGTATGCACGTGTACGTGCTTGATTCACGTTTGCTATCTGCTCTGTAGTCGTGTTAAAACTTGCGCTGATGAGAACTTATTAGAGTCCCTACTATTTGATTTGTCGGTTAACCTTATCTATGGTTCTCGCTGGGTTAAGTTAGTTCTTATTGGCTTTGGTTCATGCTCATCTATTCGCTGGGATGCTATATATCTTGTTATTTGTATCTATCCTCTAGAACACTGCACTGCTGCTCCTGCTCCTGCTCCTGCTCCTGCTCCTGATATCCTCTAGAATGAGATGACGCAGTGAATCAGTGAGAGTAGTAGATGAACACTGCTCTAAAACACACTGAATCCTCACATGCTGCTGCTTCATGAAAACCAAACCATCCTAGTTGATTTTACCACAACTTTGAGTAGACAAGTTTCCCTTTTTTAGAGTAGAATGTTACAATTTTTTGTCATACCTCTCAGACTCCTGCATGATAGGTTCTGAAATAAAGAGCTGGTTGGGGGACACACCAGTTTTAACATGATGGGCAGAAATGCCAGACATCCACAACAACAGCATAGAAACAAGAAGCGATACAAAGAACTACAAACCAGAATCTGGCTCCTGATCTGCTGTTTTAACAAGACTACTTGTTTCCGGTATCCCCCTAGTCCCAACATACTGCATCACGCTTTCAGCAATAAACAGGAGTTCTTGATGCCATTGCTCTCTTCCTCACAACTCACATTACCATTAGTATGTGTTGTTATGGATAAAAAAAAAATACCAGCTACATACTGCATCTGGACAAAATATTATAAAGAAAATGCTACAAGAGGCGAGGCTCTATATAAGTGCCACTTCAAAAAGGAACTGCACTTAGCTGTATATAAGCCAACACATTATCGCGTTCTGTAGGAACTCAGTTACACACCTAGAATTGTCAAATGCATCTTCCATTGGAGCTGGTTCGAGTAGGTGAACAGATAAATTCTTTAGTGCTTGATTATACTGCTCACTCTGTCATACAATAAACACAGGCCCTGCAACCATTGGGTCCAAATCCTTACACGTTGCTCCCTCATGAAAACACCAACCGAATGTATTGGTTCTACCACTATGAATAGGCTCATTGGCAGAATGATATATCCAATCCATGTAGGCACTTAGTTTTAACATAGGCTAACATGGTCACAACCATACAACAAAAGAATACCAAAACTCCCACATGGCCTGTGTTCCAAGAGCCAATAGAAAGCAAATAGTAGTGGCAAGGGCCAGAGATTCGAAAGATAAATACAGGCAAGACTGCGGGGGCCATAGGATGCATATGTACAGAAGTGCTTTGTCTGCCTTGCATGGTACCAGAACCGAACCTATCCAGATCGCGCTTATATGGTTTATTCATGGAAAGAGGCGATACCTGAAACACAAAAGATGGCATTTTCAGAGTTAGAAAGCAGGGTAGATTTCATCAATATCAAAATGTTCAAGACAGCATGATTCTAGCTTGTTAAGATAGCAAGCATGTACCTGGCGAACTCTAGCCTCTGAGTGACAATACCATTCAGAAGAAGCTCCGAGTCAAAAACTTCCAGACCTGCAACAATTGTACAGAACTTTTTGATGAATTGCGAGAAATGGAGGAAGCAATAGAAAAAGGGTTTTGGGAGGAAAAAAATCATAACATGTACCACTCTCAATTAATGGCATACAGACACTGTGATCTTGTTCACAAGAGATTACAAAGGCCCCCTCAAAATTTTTGTTCTTCATTGAAGAGACTGTGATTCTCCCCAGCGGCTGACAAAATTTATTTAGCACTAGAGCAAATTAGCCAATGAAAATTATGGAACCAAGAATGGAATTCTAGCAGGTATAGAGATCATACAAATTATATGAAGTGCAGTAAAACATAAAGCATATTATAGGATATTTTCTATTTATATGCCCTATGGCTACATGGTTCATACTACCAAGGACAGTGTGATGGTAGACTGATACGGATATGTAGATTACAGATTGCATACCTGACCATGAGCTGCAACTACTAAACTTTTCAGAAGCTCCTTGCTAGGCTTGGTGTTTGGTGTGATTAATACTCTTCTACCCTGAAACAGATTTTCGAAACCTCAGGAAACATTATGATAATATTACAAAAGGAATGCTGTAAGCGTACTGTAAATGTTGAGTTTTCTCTTGACATAAAAAAGAATAAAACTGCCCTCTGTTACTATTCGCTTTCCCCATTTCAATTGGACTCTTCACATAAGAAATTAGAGGAAAACCTGAAGCAATGGTTTTTTGCAGGCTCTGCTAAGTGAGACATGCATGCTAAAGCCTAGCTCCTTTTCCTTCTTCATATCTCTCATAATGTATTTCTTCTCATCAATGAAGCACCTTGCTTCACTACAGCATTCAAGCCATGATGGCGTGACTACAGGTATTCCCATAGCTATTGCTTCAAGCATGTTCCTTGTACGGGCAAACTTTTCAGCAACAAAGTGTGTAGCTTCTGAAATAGTTGTCGCCACTGGTAGTCCAAAGTATATCAATATCTGCCAACATCCAAAAAAAGATGGGATTCATCAACAGACCATTAAATACTGTTTTTAATATGTATAACTAATGTATTGGACCACTACCTTTGTTTGCATTTTGATGGTTTCCTTATCCATGCTTTGGCTCAACAGAACATGGACTTTGGACATGTTTCTTCTTTGCCTGCTTGTCTGCAAAACTGGAGATGCTTCATTTCTTAACAGACTGGCAAGTTCTCTGGAACCTGATGATTTCACAAGTCCTCTCTTCAGTGGCTTCTTTGATATTTGTGTCCTAAATTGGGAGCGTTTGCTATTTAGCTCCCTCAGTGGTACTCTGTTTATCAAACTAGGGTTATGATCTTCTTGTGCAGATGTGGATTGTTTTTCTAATAATCTGGCAAGCTGATTTAAATCAGGGCCAGATAGGCTAACTTGATTTGTTGTTGATGAGTCAGCTACTCCTGTACTTTTGGAACTAAGTGTAGTTGAGTTCCCAGCTTTATTGAATTGAACTTTCGAGCTTCTTGAGATAAACGTGTAGGTCCTCTTCCTTTTAGGGTGGATTACAGCATCAGAGCCGACAATATTTGAATCACTTGGACCAGATCCCTTGATTCCTTCTAACACCTCACGATTTGTATCTCCCGCTATAGTGATACTGCCCATGCTTCCTTTTGCTTTCCCTGCCATCTGTTTTGGACCTTTCTTGTCTTTTGACTTGCTGGGATTCTTTTTCACAGACCTTGAACTTCCACCAATTCGCTTTTGAATTGGCGGTTCAGAACATATCTTATTGGCTTTGCTTTCTTTTCCCAAGTTTGTTCTAAGAACTGAGCTTTCAGGATGTGCATTCTCCCTGACTACATGATTGACAGTTGATGCATTGGACAATGCTTCCATGGCTTCAGCTGCCATCTGAGTACATGGCCCAATATCATATGCATCATATAAATCATCAGTAGAACCAAGAGGCTCTGGCTTCTTAAAAGAACTCAAGCCTGAGTCACCACCATTACATTCTAGTATGGAACCAATAATGGTAGTTGATCCACTGCCACCATATCTCTGGGAGGTCAAATTCTTCGCTTGAGTATTAGCATGGATCCTTTGTTTTTTCCTGGAAATCATAATGGCTGTGCATTCATCATTACTGGAAGCATCAGCCCAGTCAAAAATATCTGTCTTTTGGAGTGGGCTACCGCAATCACCCCTTTTGGCCAGGCACTGGGCTACTTTTGTGCCTAATATAGAAGCTGACTTTGTTCCACTCATTGGCTCAGCACTCATTTTCTGAGAAGTTCCTATGTCATCTTCTACCAGCAGCCTTTCCACAATATCAATAGCAGTAGACTGTGATTCATCACCAGGCTCCTGTGAATTAAGGTAATCTAATCTTCCCTGAACTCTTGCGGTGCTCATTGTACCCAAGCTGTGGTTGCTGGCAGATGTAGGCAAGCAGACCTATAAAATTGAAACTGTGAATGGTGTTACCAACATCAGACGAATCATGGTGCGATTATTGAATTGATAAGAAAAACCAAAACTTGATACTAATGCTGAAATCTTTTCCAAATTCAAATGGTCGGATGATGCATATATAAACACCAAAACTGCAAATGTGAAAGGAACATTTGGAAACAGCTAAAGTATTCAAATGCAGATATACAGAAACGCATGTCCACAGAGAAAAAAAAATGTACGATTACAAGAAAGATAAATGACACATGTTGCTCTGTCCTAGTGTCCTGGGGTATGCTGATTTACGGCAACACAACCAACTGCAAGCAGAGTTTCAAGATAAGTCGCGCAGGATGGAAAACTAAATGTGGTAGCCAGTAGCAAGGGGTAAATGTTGAGATTGAGGGCAGACTGTGTTCACAGAAATTATGTGCATCCATATTAAAGGCATTGCCTAGACTAGTAGACCATGGAATGGCAATACAGCAGTCAGTTGTTGCCAGAAACCAAGATTAGACAGCCAACCAAAGAGATTAGACTACAAAATAGCATCTAGTGGTAAATTGGAAATGGCATTGAAGAACATGACACCTTATCTTCCTAGGATTCAGTAATAACGCAAAGAGTGTCAATGACAATTATTAAGGCAGCCAATCTTATGCCTGAAGATTGAAGCACCAGCTGTGATTAGCAAGCTATGATATATTTGTTGAAATATAATCACAACTACTAGTTTCAAAGACGCGTCGGCTTGACAATCTCACGCTCATTGCGCTCATCACGAAGCAATTGCCAAAATCCCCACCGTGTAAACATGGAAGGGGTTTGGCTTGAGGTTTAGGAGTACAATAGGGGATAGGAGAGAAGCCCCCGCACTCCGCAGGCGATGTTAATGGAGGCCGCGTAGAACAATCGGCGATCAGAGGTTCGAGCAAAATCCCCCTCGTCCGCGGCGAGAAACGAACGATTCAGCGGTGCGGAGAACTTGATCGTCCAAATTCACGAACAAGCAAAAAAAAAAAAAAACCGCGAAAATATTGGGGGAAACGGAGGGATTATACCTCCGTTTGCGGGGAATAAGTCCAGAAATCTCGCAGAGTCTCGCGTCTTCGCTTCGGCGCTAGTTCACCATTGATCGAAGCGAGCAAGATCGATTTGGGGTTCGGTGGGGTGCAAATGCGACGGCCAACGGCGGATGGGGGGAGTGGGGGGCAGCGGAGGAGAGATGATGAGTGCGCTGAAAGAGGGAGCGCCGGTTCCTTCCGAAGCAAAACACCGCGGGAGAAGCGTACTCGGGAAGCCAAAACCGCGCTTCCTTCTGGAGGAAAGAAGCAAATTTGGTGGCTGAGAGTGCGAACATTTTTTTTTTTTTTTTTTGCGGGGAAGCGCCGAGCGGAAATAAATAAATTTGGTCAAAGTCTTTGACCAAATTTACCTGTCCCGGACATGATAATCTTGGTCCAACTGCAATGGTGCAGGAGAAGGATGATTGTGGTAGGTTACAATTTACAACAGGCGTAGAATTAGCTTATGTGAAAACTTTGTTAAAAGAAACAATCTCATTCGCTAGCAGAATCTTAAGAGACAATTACGTAGTTCACAGCATTCCTTGAGTATTAAAATATAGTAGCGTAAATGCTGCCTGCACGTAGTTAAACCAGTGGCGGAATACATATTGTCACCGAATAAAAGATAAATGGAGTTTTACATCTAGTCCTAGTAACTCCTAACAGAACAGCAGAGTCTAGCTGCCATAACATAACGGAGTTACAGAGTTTACATGCATCCAACATCAGGCATGTAGCATCGTTGAACATGGAAACGCAAGTGAGCACCAAATAAATATTCTAAGAGAACATTTTGATATCAGACGACGACCCACTGTGGGTTCCAGGTTGCGGTACCATTAACATCCTTCCTTCAGTTCTTTAGGAGTCAGCAACATCGTTGGATCATGCCGCCACATCCAGGGAACTATGGGAGCCAGTGGATGTGTCTATAAAGTCCAAATAGGTTCTTGTTCAGAAAGTGTTAAGATGCTACTCTTTTTGTTTTGCCACAAAGAGTTTGCTCATGTCTTCAGTAACAACATTGCTCCTGTGAAGCAGTAACCAAAGATAGACATTACTCAGGGATACAAAATACATAATGTGAACAGTTGGCAAATACATTCTGGGAGTGAGCCCACAAACAGCATTTGATTGGTTAGCTGAGGGGGCGAGGGAATACATATAATAAGGGGATCCCACATGACACCGAAAGAGACATGAAGAGAAGAAGAAAAAAACTAACCTTCCACGAAGCTGTGGTGGAATTAGAGTGTTCCCTGCAGCATTTCTTATGCCTCGGGGTTGTGATTGCATCCTTGGAATTTTACTGCGTGAGTCATGAAGAGCAGACCCGTTTGATTCTCTCTTCCTTGATGCATTGTCTGCAGGGGGAGCAAAAAGGTCTGCAACATCTGGTAGGTCTAATGATGGTGTGGGCAGAGAGATGTTACTCGAATTAATCGGTGCTACACTCCTGGACGCTACACTCCTGGACCAAAACGACCAAAACAATTAGTTCAGAACTAAACAATACCATATCAGACCTATAAAGTAATGGTGGGGGTACTGGTAATAATGTGCTGTGCATTTAGGAAACTGACAAGTAGTCAAGTATACATCCAGAATAACACTTCAGCATGCAGCTAAAACTGAAAAAAAATCAGAAGAAACAAAAACAATGCCAGTAACCAAAATAAAGAAGGAGCAGTGAATTACATTCGTACCCAATACAATAAGGAGATTAAATGCAGAAGGGAAGTGTCTGCTTTAAATAACCAATATCAATTGCAACATTTTTGCCCAATAAACCAAAGCATCACAGGGCATTCAATAATCCAACTTATCCTATTAGGAGAACCCTTTATTTCCTTTCCCAAAAGAGAGGAAGAATATCAGGGACAAGGCAAATATGCTCTTTCTTACTTGTTCGAGTTTAGAGAAACTATGAGGCCCATGCAAAGGGAGCAGAACAGTCTTAGTGCCTCGTTCTGACGACAAGCAGCCTGTATAAACCATGGTAAGAGAAATCTAGCACGACCCAGAAACCGCCACCAAATCGATTGGGTCTTATATAAGTAAAAAAATTCCAGATTGATTTATACTGGCATGCTAAAGTAGAACATAATCATCATCTAATTGTGGTACATGGTGAGCATTAAGAGGAAGGACTGTGAAGAACCCAACGCAGTAGCAGTAGTGAACAAATGCATTATCATTCCAGAATTTATACGTGACTGACTTGTTCACATATAGTTACTTTGGCCATAAACTAAAATGTACTCTACAAGAGGTCGGTTGCATTCATAAGCCACCATTAAGCATTCCAAACATTTCAAAATAGGGAATACCATTGTGGTCAATGGGATGTCCCTGGACCAACCTTATCATTTTAGATACAGTGTTTAGTTGGATTAAATTTGGTTCCCTTGAGTGCTGCTGCTAAGCTTGTGAACTGAATATATTGATATGTTTATAAAGGGGGGAAAAGGTAGATGTAGAGGTGTCTTGCCTGTTCCGTGGTTTCTAAAGAGAAGGGATGAAGCTGTGCTATTATAAAGGGAAAGGGCAAGCACATCCTGATGAACAGATATGTATAGAAGTGTAGAAATAAATCGCATCCCTAAAGGAGCACATTGCAAAACGCATGCATGCCAATAATCATTCCGAATTGAACCTTCGTTACCAGAGATGTCGTGCTACTGTGAGCTAAGTATATGGGAAGGCGAAACAATCGTATTGATGCAGGGTTTGCTAGTACAGCGATTCGATAGCCAGTAGCTTCAGCTTTCAGTACAGCACACTCAATCAGGCAGCCCCTTCAGCTGGTCACCTACCAAGCAACACCCATCTCTACAAGCGAAACCCTAGAGAGAGAAGACAGCGAGGGGAGAAGCTTACTGGCTGGCTGCCGGCGGCGGCGGCGTAGGCCGATGAGCTGCGCCCACCGCCGTCGAAGGAGACGGAGGCCTTGGCTGCGGAACGATAGGGGCAGGCTGTGGCGCCTCTGCGGCGGGAGGCTCGCCGGCGTCTTCCTCGTCGGAGGAGGCGTCGTAGGCGACCAGCGACATCGGGGCCGGTTCGGCTGTGCCGGATGATTGCTTTAGGTTGGGTTCCTTTCGGCTCCATTTAGACGTGGGCTGTTGGGCCAACGAAAGCAAGCCCATCTTCCTGTCTTAGCTTGTTTAGCAGGGTCGTGGACTTTTGGGCCTCCATATGTTTTTGGAAAAAGTCCACGTTAACTCATTCAACTTTTGCAAAAGTTCTTTTTTTTTTTTCTCCCTGAACTCTAAAACCGAGTAAAACACCTCTCTCTCTCTCAACTTTTAAAACCGTTCATCTTACCTCTTGGCCCGTTTATAAGCGGGTTTGAAGTTGATTTTGTCTTCTTTTTTATTTATTTCTGCTAAATATTTGAAAAATTATAGTAAATCACAGAAAAATCATAAAATGGAAAATTTAATTTTGTTGGACTCCATCTGAGTAGATCTACACAGTAAATATATAATATAGTATACTTTAGCACAAAGTTTTTATTGTAGCTTTAGATCTATACTTTTCTGTAATTAAATAGAATAATTCATAGTTGTAGTTTCTATGGTCCAATTGTGATGAAAACTTTATGGTGGGCTAATTATTGTATACTTAAACTATAATAAAAATTTCATACTCATTGGATCATGTATAGCTTAGTTATAGATTTATTTATATTTAACATGATCCAATGAGTATGAAATTTTTACTATAGTTCAATCATACAATAATTAGTCCATCATAAAAATTTTATCACAATTGGACCATAGAAACTACAGCTATGAATTATTCCAATTAATTACAGAAAATCATATATCTAAAGCCACAATAAAAACTTTATACTAAAGCATACCATATTATATGTTCATGTGTAGATCTACTCATGTGGAGTCTAAAAAATTAGATTTTCCATTTTATGATTTTTCTATGATTTCAGCCGAAATAAATAAAAAAGAAAAAGACAAAACCGTCTTCAAAACTGCTTATAACAGGGCCAAGGAGGTAGGATAAAACGATTTTAACAGTTAAGGGAGGTGTTTTGCTCGGTTTTGAAGTTGAGGGAGGAAAAGCGGACTTTTGTGAAAGTTAAGGAGGTGGCGTTGACTTTTTCCTATGTTTTTTAGAAGGAAAAAAAAAGACTCCATGAGTAGGTAGGCCAAGCCCAAGCCCCAGTTTTCTTGAACAGGCACAGCAGCCCAAGCATAGGGCCTAACTTCCCTCCATCTTTTTATATAAAACATATATGAACAAATAATTGTTCATATATCGGACAATTGTGTTACATAAACTATACGGTTTAGTAAGAATTAGGGATGTGCCGGTAATGGACCTAGATAACATAGGTTAGCAAGACCAGGGATGCGCATGTGTAATTTATAAATTCGTGGGTCTAAGCTTTAGGATAAATGTTAAGGATAAGATCCATGGTTTTGGTGAGGTTTCAAACACCATTGAGAGACTTGAGTGTATTATCTGAGGAACTTAGACAAGTTTTTTTTTCAAATCTATTGAAAGCCTCCAAGAAGTTTGAGCTAAACTAAAGTAGGGGAAATTATCTATGTAGCTACTTAATCCTACAATTGCTTATGTCAAGGTGAAAGCTATAAGCCCTGATGATGGATTTTCAAATGCCAACATGTTCAGTTTAAGAGATAGTATTTGTTTGTATATAAGTTTTAATAGGGTGTTACATAGTATCGACTCCTAATCCAACATGCTACACTTATAATACCATGCTAATTAAGCCCCACGTCTTTGCACGGGACGAGCAAAGGGATAGCTGGGGGAGCTTGTTGACGGTCACTAACACCCGTTTTGATCATAAATATTTCACTCAAAAGTAAGATAAAGCGAGGAAAATCATCATCACATGTGTTAAATTTGCTTTATATTTAGGGAGTGTTTGGATCCAGTGACTAAAATTTAGGAGGTGTCACATGAGGGTGTCGCATGGGGAATTCGGATACTAATAAAAAAAATTACAAAATCCGTCAGTACTCCATGAGACGAATTTATTAAGCTTAATTAATCCATCATTAACACATGTTTACTGTAGCACCACATTATCAAATCATGGACTAATTAGGCTTAAAAGATTCGTCTCGCAAATGAGTCGCAAACTGTGCAATTAGTTTCGTAATTAGTCTATATTTAATACTCCATGTATGTGTCAAACATCCAATAAGACAACGATTAAAGTTTAGGAGGAGGAACCAAACCGAGCTCTTGGTTTTGTCGCTTGCCGGTGGTGGGGTTTGAGCTGGGACGGCTTCTTCGACGGATTGGCGTGCACTACGTCAAATATCATTTCCAGGGGCGGCTACAGTGCATTTATAGGGGCGGTTCGGCCAGCCGCCCCTACGCAAGGGTCTCTGCAAATCATGCATTCGTAGAGGCGGTTCTCAGACCGCCCCTACAAATCGATTTATAGGGGCGGTTGGTACTATAGCCGCCCCTATAAATTGATTTGTAGGGACAGTTACAGTACCAACCGCCCCTACAAATCATTTTTTCGCCAAAAAAAATTAAATTTACAATTCAAATTGGACCAAAACATATATTTTTCAATTAGCATTAAAGATAAACAAGATCACTAAATTCATATAGTAATATTTCAGAGCAAATCAATTGAGACCTGTAACACCTCGGTGTTAAGCAAGCATTAGCATTCTGCAAATCATGAGCATAATCGTTATTATGCATTCATAAGCATGACATGAAATATAGATATGAAACATGCTCGTGAAACATGTATGTTGCATTACTGTTTAAATGAACCTGAGTCGTGTTTGTACTTGTAATGATGTTTAACATGATTGTTTGGGAGTACAAATGACTTAGAAATGTTTCACATGCATTTTGGAGCAAGGTTGGTATTCAAATTTTCCCAATTTTTGCTTTTAAAAATAATCTTCTAAAATAGGGTTTTTGATTTAAATTAACTTTAAATCTATAGTTCAAAATCTAATTGAATTTTGGCCTTACTCTTTTTGGCAAAGTTGTAGAGTACATTTTTCTGAGCAACTTCTATTTTGGGTCCAACTTTTGAAACTGCTTTGAAAAAGTTCAAAAATTCATTTGAATGAATTTGGGAGAGAAATAAAATTGAAAAAAAAATCATTTTCACCTTGAATGGGCCGCCGCCTCCCTTTCGGCCTAGCCGCACAGGCCCGCCCGGCCTGCCTCTGCGCCGTGCCTCCCGTTCGCTCGCGCCCACGCTCTGACCGCGCCAGAGCGCGCACGCCGCGTGGCGGCCATGCGCCGGCGAGCTCGCTGCGCGGCACCATCGGCCTGCCCCGTTCCGACCGGCCGCGCTGCCTTCAAAGCCCGACCAGCCGCACTCTAACCCCCCTGCCTCTCGCTCGGACAGCAGCAATAGCGCACATACCCGCCACCGCCCACACTAGCTCCCTTGCTGAAGTTGGCTCGCCCAGCCACCACCGCTCACCGTCGACCGCTCCGTCTCGCCAGCAGCTCCGCCTTCACCTCGCGCACCCCGTGCTCGCGTCGGTTCACCATGGTAAGCTTCCCTTCCTCAGGAATCGCTCGCCGAAGATGGGTCAAGTTCGCCGGAGTGCTCCGCTCCGTGGACTCCCCCTCCCCGCTCCACCTCGCTCCCTCTTTTCTCGCGCACGAGCACCGCACGAACGCTGTGTATCTCCCAAGCCACTCCCCGCGCCACCTCTCGGCCGGAGCTGGCTGGCCGACATTGAGCCACGCCACCACGCCACCATGGACACTGATGAGCTTGCTCTCGAGCTCCACTGGCCATGGTAGAGGTACCGTTAGGTCCGCCTTGTCACGGGGAAGCCTCCGGTGGTGACCTCACCGCTGGCAAGTTCACCGGCGGCGAGAACCGCCACGGCCGAGCGCCTCCCCTTCCTTAGTGACTGACCGGTGGGGCTAGGGGGCCCACTGTCAGCCGCTGGGGTGCAAGCCTGGGTAGAGATCCGGGTGGATCTAGCATTTTTGAACCGGGATTTTTAGAAAGAATAAAAGAAATGATTTACAGATTTTGTTTAAATGCTTTGGAAATTCATAACTTGCTCAAAATAGCTCCAAATTTGTTGAAACAAATTTTGCTAGGTTTCTTGTGACTAGATCTATCTGTTAAAAATATTGCATGTTAAATTTGTGGTACTTTTCTGTGTAGCTTTATTTAAATTGAATAAATACTGATTTCTTAGAAAATGTCTAATAAATAGAATATACATCAGAAAATATGGTTCTAGTTTTGTTAATCTCGTTTAGTGATGTACTTTGTAGGAAAAATATATGTCATGCATGTTCTATAGAGAAATATGGATGTGTAGTTCAAGTGCCTTTAATTGATGATTTTTGTTATTTTAATGGAGAGCAAAAATTGTATAAAACATGTGCATGATAATTTTTGTGCAGTGATTGTTTACTATGTAGAACATAGGAAAAATACCAAATATGTTGTTTGGCACTTTTCATAGTACAAAGTATTTTCATGCTCATATTTATGCCATAGCTTGTCGTTTTTGTGTAGGCTATTTTACTTATCCAAATGCCATGAAACTTTTATGGTAGTCTACTTAGAGTAGTACTATACTACTATAATTTTCTCAGATTTTTATGAGAACCAGAAATATATGTTGCTGTTGTAGCCCTAGTTTAAAATGAAATAAAATAATCTTCTTTAATGCATGTTTAGTTAATAATGTTTGCTTTGGTGTATCTTTGTAGCATCTTAGCTTGCTATGGTGACTTGGCATGTTAGTACAGTGGTTGTAGTAGTATAGTAGTACATGTTCTTGGATGATGTTGGCTACCTTGTAGAAGAGCTTTACTTCTACTATGTCCAATAAAGTTAAACATGTTCATCTACATTCCATGCATCATGATCATTATATGTCATCTCTCCGATGCACCTATGCATGAGCACTTATACATCGGCATCATACAGGATCGTAGGAGGAGTTGCTAGTAGCAGTTTAGGAAGAGCAGACTAGGACAGATCCACAAGAAGTCTAGGCACAGGAGGTGCCAGAGGAAGAGGAGTAAGGAGAGGACTTGCCCGAGTGCGTGGATCATCAACCTAGTTTGTTCGAGCGAGGCAAGCCCCGGAGCATTCTAAGCCTCCTACTTTCTAAAAGCAATTCTTTCTATATATGAGTTTATATATTGTTGCATTAAGTTGTAGGAGTTGATTGAAACCGTTGATGCATTTATTACTATCCTTGCCTACCTTATTACCTTTTACCCAGTTAGGTCGGGATCGAATAACTGCTTAGCCTTGCTTAGACCGGTAGCGATCGGTGATATCCGGTCACCTACATTCATAGGTGGTTACTGGAAGAATTTAGCTATGGAAAGAATGATATCCTAGAATTAACCATGTGTGATGGATAATTTGAGACCGGACAGAAAAGTTGGAGGCAACCAGACAGGGTTCTGGGGTGCTGTTAGTTTCCGTCTGTGTCGATTAAGGACCAATCATTGCTCATCCCTCTTGTCATGTTGAACGCATGCTTCACATTTAGCTGGTCGAATAAAGTACCTTTCGACCGCGAAGCTAGTGACACTATTCGAGCCAGGATAAACTCGGATTGGCAGACTGGTGATGAAGGGGGTATGACGGGGACGCGAAGAGTGAGCCCAAGGTGCGTCCTAGCTGTCGAGCGATCCCTGGGTAGTGCGATCCCTGACTGTTATCCCACGGCTACTTGGAAAGTGTCATTGGTGATTTATAGCTCACTTGATCGGTGAGTGTGGTTTATGTGAGGAATAAATCATCAGCTGGTTAGGAATCGATTCGAATCGCCATCGCTCCTGGATATTGAGCACTTGACTCGAGCTACCGCATCGTAGTAATTATGATGGAACATTGATGGTTATCTGGATGGTATAAGATATGCTAAATCTAAGTTGGTAACTGGATGTTATTGGTTAATCAAGTGATTGCTATAGTACAGGTGCTTACCTAGATGGATAGGTCATAATAAAGATGATGCAAAGTACTTAAAATGGTTTCTTCGTGATAACTTATGCTTTTCGCAAACGAGTCAGCTAGCCCACTAAAAAAAGCCTTGCATAATCCTTGGTGTTGCTTTATTTTAGTTTTAGACGGATAAGTCTAGCTGAGTATCTTCTCGTACTCAGGGCGTTGTTCCCATTATTGTTGCAGATGGTCAAATGTACTACGGCTATTGCATTAACTACCTGTACCCGGCGATGGGCGACAACTAGGACCAAGGGCAAATAGTCACTCCGTATCTCTCATCTGATGCTTTTGTTGGGGATGACTACCTACTAGCATTGTATCTGAACCAAAAGTGTGTGTGTGGCTTTAAAACTATTTGCTTCCGCTATTTCAGTTTGAACTTGGTTTGTAATAACTTCATGTTCTAAACTCTAATGTATCCAACTGTCATTGCGAACTTTATGTAACATGTGACGGTAATTGCTAAACTTGTACGATCTTAGTTTGTATGTCGATTGGTTTGAAATCCTTTGTGGTTTCATGGACTACCGGGTTATATGGACTTAAGTTTGCTAAATTATCTGCTTCGATGGAAGATTTTCTTACTTAATCTCGTATAATTGGTCGGTTCTGTTACAGCTGGCATCAGAGCAAGGTTTAGCAGGTTACTGTTCATGCGTGTATTTAAAACAAAAGAGTTTTGTGTTACAAAACTAATTATGAACTTATAGTATATGGGTGTTTCAACCTCTAATTTAAAACTTAAGAGTGTGCCAGTGGTCATATCCTTTATGTCCAGTTAAGGACTCTAGGTGGCTTATTTAAGTACTGACTTGGGGGTCTTTGCATCATATTTCTATTTTGTTGCTCATACGGCATGCTATTGTATGAGTGCCATTCACTTGAGTTATAATGTATGGATCCATTGCCTCTACGCCTCGGTAAGTGAGAGTTGTGAGAGCATGATCGGATACACTGCTGATCTAGGGAAGTGCTTATATGATGCCGGATTATTTACATGCCATACGCGTGTTTGTATGAAGGTATCCAATGCGTGGGGAAATTCCGTCCTGTGGTGACGATGCCATCGATAGGACGATGGTTCGGGTAGTTGCTACCGTTGTACACATATCTGGGGATGCGTGTAGAGCGAGTAGATTACTTTACTGCCTTCATGCATATTTTTCATACTGTCAGGGTTTGGGCTGAAGTGGATCTTTTGCAGGTACATAACAGCGCTATCGTGTAGTACGTATTAGCTACGTTTATGAGAGACCGTTGTATGCCACCGTCTATGCCGCTAGCAATTGTTATATTTCCTAAGTTTGTGAGAACATACAGAATGTGCATGCATCATGTTGTTACATATCATTCATGGCATTGTTCCTCCCCTTATAAGTTGATTATCTCATTTTGATAAAAATGACAACTTAACCTTGTTCTCACGTGAGTAATAAAACAAAATTTGCTACAAATGGCACGCACCAAGTAGACCGCTCGCAGGTCCACCGGAGGCAGAGCTCCCCGCCATTAGCTTGCTCCACGTACCCATCAGCACCACACGTTTCTTAGAGAGTTTGGGATGCCTACACTCTTGTAGAGAGTGCTCAGCTATGTAGGCTATCCTGATGGAATGGAGCCCCGCTATTTCTAGACAAATGCGCAGTTGGGGGAAGGTCTCTTGGTTACTGTGGAGGCCGTTGTTTGTCCTCGAGGTGACAGTTCTGAGTGGATTGGTTGGTGTTATGAGTCAACTGGTAGGACTACTGAAGAAGCAGCTGACAGGGCAGCCTTTGGGATACTGAGAGATATCATGGATTGTTTTCCTCAGGAGTTGGTAGCCACTTTAGTTGGAGTCTTTCTGAGGGGCAACCCCTCCACTGACTCGTGGCAACAAGCAAGAGGAAGATCTCTAGAGATTGGTGCAGCAGAAGGACAGAACAGTGATAACCCTGCTATGAGCGCCATGTTTGCAGTGATGAAGGCTTTCAATGGAGTAGAAGGTAGCCTAAGACGTGTGTCTGGTGCTTTTGGTCAGGCCCACGATGACCGACATTAGCTTTAGAGGTATCATGACACCGAGATTGAGAGGCTCAGTGCAGAGATGGCTTAGTTGACTCGTTAGAGGGATCAGGCGACCCAGAGGACTAGAGCCTATGAGGGAGACGTACGTGCACTGAGAGAGCAGGTTGAGCGTCTGACCACCACCAACAGGAACGCTAAGCGCATGTTGATCCATGTGCTCCACCAGAGGAATGAAGCCTAGTCCGCAGAAGATGTTCTAAGAGCTCGACAGGTTGAGCTGGAGCAGCAGCTGGCCAATGCAGAAGAGTACAACGACAACCTGCATGAGGAGGTTCATCAGCTGAATAACCAGCTCCACCCGTACATTCCTCCTAGAGCAGTAGAGATGGATCTAGATGAGGACGAGGATCCCGAAGAGCCTGAGGCACCAGCTGATGATGACGACGATGATGTGGATAGTGACAATGTTGACATCTCCGACTTAGACAGTGACCACTATGAGTAGGCTAGTAGTTGTTGCGCTAGCTACTAGGGTTTCGTTTGTGATGACCTTTTGCATGGTTGGCATGTCTTGCATGTAATAATGAGTAGAAAGACTAAGCCGTTGATGTAATGTTGGAAAACTTGGATGTGTTTGTGGCGATATCTGAATGTCAAAAGTCCAGTGTATGTATGCTGACAATTTGGTTGTAATGGACGCGATGCGTGCGCTTAAGTAATTTAATTAGTGATGTTGTGTTAATTGGAATGACTTATTGTGCCTCTGTTTTATTGTATGAATTTATTCTCTCCAGTGAATTCAGTACAGCATAATTTTTCATTCACCTGCAATTTCTACAACATCGCCTAATAATTACTGTTGCTAAAATATGCAGATGTCGAATACTCGCCGTACCGTGTATGACGCTACTGAGGTAGGTGGCAGTGCCACCGGGAATGAGAACCGTGATCCACCTCCTCCTCCACCGTACACCGCGGAGCAGTTCTTCGCACAGTTCCTTGGAAGTCAACGTAACATGGAGGGCATGCAGCAGAACATGGAAGCTGCATTGCGCCATATTGCTGACAACACCCGCCGTGGGTTAAACCCAGGTGGACATGAAGCGAATCAGCATAGCAGTTTCAAGGACTTTATGGACACCAAACCACCAATTTTCAAAGAAGCAGCAGAGCCATTGGATGCAGAAGAGTGGATAAACACCATGGAAGATAAGTTTCATGTTCTAAGAATGACCGAAGTGTTGAAGACTGAGTATGCAGCTCATCAACTATAAGGCCCTACAAGAATGTGGTGGAAGCACCACCGCACCACTTTTCCCCCCAATGCCCACATTACTTGGAGGGAATTCACTGAGGCTTTTTGTGGAGTTTACATTCCACCTGGTTTGACAGAAATGAAGTTTGGAGAATTTCTAGCACTGAATCAAGGCACCAAGACTGTGACACAGTATCTACATGCATTCAACAATCTAAGTCGCTATGCCTCTGACATGGTGAATACCGATGCCAAAAAGATCGCTAGTTTCAAGAGAGGTCCGAATCCCAAAATGATGAAGCACGTGGGTACCAATACAAGAATTGGTTTCAATGACTTTGTTAGTGACTGCTTAAAGCAAGAAAAGAACAACAATGTATATGCTACTTCCAAGACTCGCAAGAGGGCTTTTGAGTTAGGTCTGTCCCAGTCAAGGGCCTCAATGGCAAATCGTTCTGCTTATCATCCGCCTGCCCCTGGTGCAAGGTTCAGGCCACCCCAACGGAGGAATCAGAATGCCCAGCAACCTTAGAGGAATCAGAAGCCATTCAAGATGGCGGTGCCATAAGCCAAGACCGGACAAGGTAGTTCATCTGGAGCTGCTACTCAAGTAAGAGGACCGTGTTTCAACTGCAATCAACCTGGGCACTTTGCAAAGTTTTGCCCATATCCCAAGAAGCAGTAGAATCAGTACCAAGCTCATGTGCACCACACCACCATTGATGACATCCTAGAAGGAGAGCCCATGACAGCCGGTATGTTTTCTATCAACAATCATCCTGCAGTCATTTTGTTTGATTCTGGATCATCTCATTCATTCATAAGTCAAGCATTTGCAAGAAAGTATGAGCAAAAGATAGTTGAATTGGAATGTGCGTATCGAATAAGTTCAGCTAGGGCTGATCTGTTAACTAATCAGATAGTCCGAGGGGTAACCCTGAGTATAGCAAACCAGTAGTATAAGCTTAACTTGATAGTTATGCCAGGGCTAGTTCTGGATGTGATTATGGGAATGAACTGGATGAATAAGATGGGAGTAGTAATTGATGTTGGAGGAAGAAGCATTTCTCTCAAGGAACCTGTTGGAGAAGGTACATTTCAAGTAACCTTACCTCAGAGAATAGATCTGACCAGTACAACTTGTGCAGTCCAAACTACTCTTCTAGCCAAGATTCCAGTAGTGTGCGAGTTTCTGGACGTGCTTTTAGATGAGTTACCCGGTCTCCCACCGGACAGAGATGTTGAGTTTGCGATTGAGTTAATCCCTGGAACACCACCGATCTCAAGAAGGCCTTATCGGATGCCTCCAAATAAATTAGCCAAGTTGAAGGAACAACTCCAAGATTTGTTGACTACGGGTTTGATTCGTCCAAGTTCATCGGAATGGGGATGTCCCGCACTATTCGTGAAGAAGAAGAAGGATAACTCCTTACGGATGTGCGTGGACTATCGGCCACTAAATGCGGTGACAATTAAAAACAAGTATCCTCTACCTCGGATTGGTATCTTGTTTGATCAATTGTCAAAAGCCAAGGTGTTCTCCAACATAGATTTGAGATCAGGGTACCATCAGATCAAGATTAGACCACAAGATATACCCAAAACCGCGTTCTCCACCAGATATGGTTTGTACGAGTATCTTGTCATGTCCTTTGGTTTGACAAATGCTCCTGCATACTTTATGTATCTGATGAATTCGGTCTTTATGCCAGAGTTGGATAAGTTCGTGATTGTGTTCATTGATGACATTCTAGTATACTTAGAGAACGAACAGGATCATGCAGAGCATCTAAGAATTGTCTTGACTAGACTCAGAGACCACCGGCTGTATGCTAAGTTTAGTAAATGTAAGTTCTGGCTGAAGACAGTTCCTTTTCTCGTCATGTGTTATCTGAGAAAGGAATCTCAGTGGATCCTAGTAAGGTACAAGAGGTTATGGACTGTAAGACACCAAGCACAGTTCATGAGGTTCGGAGTTTTCTTGGATTAGCCGGTTACTATCGTCGTTTTATACTAGACTTCTCGAAGATTGCCAAACCAATGACAAGTTTGCTACAGAAGGATCATAAGTTCGTTTGGACAGAGGAGTGTGAGGCAGCTTTCTACACCTTGTGGAATTTGCTAACCACTGCTCCTGTTCTGGCGCAACCGGATATAGAGAAGCCGTTTGATGTGTTTTGCGATGCATCAAAGAATGGATTAGGATGTGTTCTAATGCAAGATGGAAGAGTCATTGCTTATGCCTCACATCAGTTGAGGAAGCATGAGGTTAACTATCCCACGCACGATTTAGAGCTTGCGACCGTTGTGCATGCTCTAAAGATTTGGAGACACTACTTGCTTGGGAATGTGTGCAATATCTTTATAGATCATAAGAGTCTCAAGTACATATTTACTCAGTCTAAGTTGAATATGCGACAAAGAAGATGGTTAGAACTGATAAAGGATTATAATCTGAATGTGCACTATCATCCGGGAAAGGCAAATGTAGTAGCAGATGCCTTAAGTAGGAAGTCACATTCTCTTGCTGTGCAACCATTGTTTGAAGATGGGTTCAATTTGTTGCATCCTGCTGTGTTGCATAATATCCAGGTTAGTTGTACCTTGGAGAGCAAAATCATTGAGGGTCAAAAAATAGATAAGGGAATATTCCATATCAAGAAGAAAATAAAGAAAGAACCGTCCAAGCACTTTAGAGTGGATGAACAAGGAGTGTTATGGTTTAAGGACCGTCTGGTTGTACCTAAAGATCAAGAGCTCAAGAACAAATTGATGGATGAAGCTCATCACTCTAAGTTGTCTATCCATCCTGGAAGTAACAAAATGTACCAAGAATTGAGACCTCATTATTGGTGGACGAAGATAAAGAAGGAGATTGCAGCGTATGTTGCTTGTTGCGACATGTGTTGTAGAGTGAAAGCTCTTCACATGAGACCCGCATGAATGTTGCAACCTTTGTTAGTACCAGATTGGAAATGGGATGATATAAGTATGGATTTTATCACCGGTCTTCCCACCACACCAAAGGGGAATGATTCGATTTGGGTGATTGTAGATCGCCTTACCAAATCAGCTCACTTTTTACCAGTCAAGATCGCTTTTCGACCTCCTCAGTATGCTGAAAAGTACATTGCAGAGATTGTTCGATTACATGGTATACCAAAGACTATTGTGTCTGACCGTGGGTCACAGTTTACCGCTCATTTTTTAGAGCATCTTCATAAAGGTTTGGGTACTAGCTTGATTCGTAGTACAGCTTACCACCCACAGACAGATAGGCAGACATAGCGAGTTAATGCTATTCTTGAAGATATGCTTAGAGCTTGTGTGTTATCATCTAAGGGTTCATGGGAATCATGGTTACCTTTGACAGAGTTCGCTTACAACAACAGTTACCAAGAGAGTATCAAGATGGTTCCATTTGAAGCATTGTATGGCAGGAAATGTAGGACATCGTTGAATTGGGTTGAGCCTAGAGAGAGAAGGTTTTACGGAATTGATTTTGTTGACAAGGCTGAGAAAAAGGTCCGTATTATCCAACAAAACATGAAAGCGGCACAGTCACGCCAGAAGAGTTATGTAGACAAGAGAAGGAGATCGCTAGAATTTCAAGTTGGTGACTATGTCTATTTGAAGGCTACCCCAATGAAGAAGAAACGGTTTGGAATCAAGAAGAAACTTGCTCCTAGGTTTGTAGGACCGTACAAGATCATAGAGAAGAAGGGTCCCGTGGCTTATAAGTTACAGAAGCGATGGGTTTGATCTTTCCAGTCTTCCATGTATCACAGTTGAAGAAGTGCTTACGTGTTCTGAAAGAGAGAATAGAACCTCAGAGCATTCGGCTCAAATCAGACTTGAAATACTGTGAGCAACCGGTTCGAGTTTTGGACACTAAGGACCAAGTCACTCGGAACAAAGTGGTGAGAACATATAAGATACAGTGGAGTCATCACGATGATGGTGATGCGATGTGGGAAATAGGAGAATATCTACAAAACACTTATAAGGATTTTTATAACAAATGGTTCGTAACTCCAAATCTCGGGACGAGATGCTTATAAGGGGAGAGGGCTGTAACACCTCGGTGTTAAGCATGCATTAGCATTCTGCAAATCATGAGCATAATCATTATTATGCATTCATAAGCATGACATGAAATATAGATATGAAACATGCTCGTGAAACATGTATGTTGCATTACTGTTTAAATGAACCTGAGTCGTGTTTGTACTTGTAATGATGTTTAACATGATTGTTTGGGAGTACAAATGACTTAGAAATGTTTCACATGCATTTTGGAGCAAGGTTGGTATTCAAATTTTCCCAATTTTTGCTTTTAAAAATAATATTCTAAAATAGGGTTTTTGATTTAAATTAACTTTAAATCTATAGTTCAAAATCTAATTGGATTTTGGCCTTACTCTTTTTGGTAAAGTTGTAGAGTACATTTTTCTGAGCAACTTCTATTTTGGGTCCAACTTTTGAAACTGCTTTGAAAAAGTTCAAAAATTCATTTGAATGAATTTGGGAGAGAAAAGAAATTGAAAAAAAATCATTTTCACCTCGAATGGGCCGCCGCCTCCCTTTCGGCCTAGCCGCATAGGCCGGCCCGGCTTGCCTCCGTGCCACGCCTCCTATTCGCCCGCGCCCATGCTCCGACCGCACCAGAGCGCGCACACCGCGTGGCGGCCATGCGTCGACGAGCTCGCCGTGCGGCACCACCGGCCTGCCCCGTTCCGACCGGCCGCGCTGCCTTCAAAGCCCGACCAGCCGCACTCCAACCCCCTACCTCTCTCTTAGACAGCAATAGCAGCGCACACGCTTGCCACCGCCTGCACCAGCTCCCTCGCCGGAGTTGGCTCGCCCGGCCACCACCGCTCGCCGTCGACCGCTCCGTCTCGCCAGCAGCTCCGCCTTCACCTCGCGCACCCCGTGCTCGCGTCGGTTCACCGTGGTAAGCTTCGCTTCCTCGGGAATCGCTCACTGGAGATGGGTTGAGTTCACTGGAGTGCTCCGCTCTATGGACTCCCCCTCTCCGCTCCACCTCGCTCCCTCTTTTCTCGCGCACGAGCACCGCACGAACGCTGTGTATCTCCCAAGCCACTCCCCGCGCCACCTCTCGGCCGGAGCTGGCCGACCGACGTTGAGCCACGCCACTGCGCCGCCATGGATGCTAGTGAGCTCGCTCCTGAGCTCCACTGGCCACAGTAGAGGTACTGTTAGGTCTGCCTTGTCACGGGGAAGCCTCCGGTGGTGACCTCACCGCCGGCAAGTTCACCGACGACGAGAACTGCCGCGGTCGAGCGCCTCCCCTGCCTTAGTGACTGACCGATGGGGCCAGGGGGCCCACTGTCAGCCACTGGGGTGCAAGCCTGGGTAGAGATCCGGGTGGATCTAGCATTTTTGAACCAGGATTTTCAGAAAGAATAAAAGAAATGATTTACAGATTTTGTTTAAATGCTTTGGAAATTCATAACTTGCTCAAACTAGCTCTAAATTTGTTGAAACAAATTTTGCTAGGTTTCTTGTGACTAGATCTATCTGTTAAAAATATTGCATGTCAAATTTGTGGTACTTTTCTGTGTAGCTTTATTTAAATTGAATAAATGCTGATTTCTTAGAAAATGTCTAATAAATAGAATATACATCAGAAAAATATGGTTCTAGTTTTGTTAATCTCCTTTAGTGATGTACTTTGTAGGAAAAATATATGTCATGCATATTCTATAGAGAAATATGGATGTGTAGTTCAAGTGCCTTTAATTGATGATTTTTGTTATTTTAATGGAGAGTAAAAATTGTATAAAACATGTGTATGATAATTTTTGTGCAGTGATTGTTTACTATGTAGAACATAGGAAAAATACCAAATCTATTGTTTGGCACTTTTCATAGTACAAAGTATTTTTCATGCTCATATTTATGCCATAGCTTGTCATTTTTTGTGTAGGCTATTTTACTTATCCAAATGCCATGAAAATTTTATGGTAGTCTACTTAGAGTAGTACTACACTACTATAATTTTCTTAGATTTTTATGAGCACCAAAAATATATGTTGCTGTTGTAGCCCTAGTTTAAAATGAAATAAAATAATCTTCTTTAATACATGTTTAGTTAATAATGTTTGCTTTGGTGTATCTTTGAGGCATATTAGCTTGCTATGGTGACTTGGCATATTAGTACAGTGGTTGTAGTAGTAGTATAGTTGTACATGTTCTTGGATGATGTTGTCTACCTTGTAGAAGAGCTTTACTTCTACTATGTCCAATAAAGTTAAACATGTTCATCTACATTCCATGCATCATGATCATTACATGTCATCTCTCCGATGCACCTATGCATGAGCACTTATACATCTGCATCATACAGGATCGTAGGAGGAGTTGCTAGTAGCAGTTTAGGAAGAGCAGACCAGGACAGATCCACAAGATGTCTAGGCACAGGAGGTGCCAGAGGAAGAGGAGCAAGGAGAGGACTTGCCCGAGTGCGTGGATCATCAACCTAGTTCGTTCGAGCGAGGCAAGCCCTAGAGCATTCTAAGCCTCCTACTTTCTAAAAGCAATTCTTTCTATATATGAGTTTATATATTGTTGCATTAAGTTGTAGGAGTTGATTAAAACCGTTGATGCATTTATTACTATCCTTGCCTACCTTATTACCTTTTACCCTGTTAGGTCAGGATCGAATAACTACTTAGCCTTACTTAGACTGGTAGCGATCGGTGATATCCGGTCACCTACATTCATAGGTGGTTACTGGAAGAATTTAGCTATGGAAAGAATGATATCCTGGAATTAACCATGTGTGATGGATAATTGGAGACCAGACGGAAAAGGTGGAGGCAACCAGATAGGGTTCTGGGATGCTGTTAGTTTCTGTCTGTGTCGATTAAGGACCGATCGTTGCTCGTCCCTCTTGTCATGTTGAATGCATGCCTCATATTTAGCTGGCCGAATAAAGTACCTTTCGACCGCGAAGCTAGTGACACTATTCGAGCCGAGATAAACTCGGATTGGTAGACTGGTGATGAAGGGGGTATGACGGGGACACGAAGAGTGAGCCCAAGGCGCGTCTTGGCTGTCGGGCGATCCCTGGGTAGTACGGTCCCTGACTGTTATCCTGTGGCTACTTGGAAAGTGTCATTGGTGATCTGTAGCTCACTTGATCGGTGAGTGTGGTTTGTGTGAGGAATAAATCACCAGCTGGTTAGGAATCGATTCGAATCGCCATCGCTCCTGGATAGTGAGCACTTGACTCGAGCTACAGCATCATAGTAATTATGATGGAACATTGATGGTTATCTGGATGGTATGAGATATGCTAAATCTAAGTTGGTAACTGGATGTTATTGGTTAATCAAGTGATTGCTATAGTACAGGTGCTTACCTAGATGGATAGGTCATAATAAAGATGATGCAAAGTACTTAAAATGGTTTCTTCGTGATAACTTATGCTTTTCGCAAATGAGTCAGCTAGCCCACTAAAGAAAGCCTTGCATAATCCTTGGTGTCGCTTTATTTTGGTTTTAGACGGATAAGTCTAGCTGAGTACCTTCTCGTACTCAGGGCGTTGGTCCCATTGTTGTTGCAGATAGTCAAATGTACTACGGCTATTGCATTAACTGCATGTACCCGGCGATGGGCGACAACTAGGACCAAGGGTAAATGGTCACTCCGTATCTCTCATCTGATGCTTTTGTTGGAGATGACTACCTACTAGCATTGTATCTGAACCAAAAGTGTGTGTGTGGCTTTAAAACTATTTGCTTCTGCTATTTCAGTTTGAACTTGGTTTGTAATAACTTTATGTTCTAAACTCTGATGTATCCAACTATCATTGTGAACTTTGTGTAACATGTGACGGTAATTGCTAAACTTGTACGATCTTGGTTTGTATGTCGATTGGTTTGAAATCCTTCATGGTTTCACGGACTACCGGGTTATACGGGCTTAAGTTTGCTAAATTATCTACTTCGGTGGAAGATTTTCTTACTTAATCTCGTATAATTGGTCGGTTCTGTTACAAGACCTATGGACTACAGGAAGTAGTAAAAGATTCACTGTATAGTTCTGTAGAAGTTTACATAAGCACTCTAGTCAGATGCGATATTATGCATCAAAATGACAGCATATGGCCAGGTAATCAAGGTCCTATTCTCTTCAGAACTAGCACGCATTTCCAACATATGGGTTTTCCAAGAAAACTATAAACTCAAGATACAAATCAAGAAGGAACTGATCTTATCCAAACTATAAACATGGCATAGTTTTAGTCTTGCAAGTCATATTACCTGCATAAATATTGATACTGTGAGGAGTGGCTTGTCTCCCACCTTTAGACGTCTAGCCTGCAAAAGAAAAAAACCAACTCAGTAAGCAAAGCAAAGACTGGAAGAGAAGAGAATTTGATCGGGCGGAGCAATGCAAACAATGGTAGGTTCTTATCTTACTGGAAGAGAAGAGAATTTGATGGCCCAGAAATCGGCCACCGGCCGGAGCAATGCAAACAAAGCTAGTGGCTAGTGCCTAGCTTTTTACCGTGAAGAAGTCGGTGCTGCGCATGGCCCAGAAGAAGATGACGGTCATGACGGCGAGGTAGGTGCCGTAGAAGACACCCATGACAAAGATCTCGTTCAGCTTCCAGCTATCTAGATGCGGAGACGGCCTCACCCTGTCCTTGGAGATGGTCATGATCGTGCCTGCATTTTTTCATCAAAAGCAAGCAACAAGTGCCATGCTTCAGCTTGCCAATGGAGTGTTTAGATGGTTCCGAGTCTGTTGGAGTTTTTCAAACCCACCATCGTTGAGGATGGCAATGACCAGGACCATGAACGACGAGAAATCAAACTTCTAGATCAGCGCGATCAGCATGAACCCGAGCTGCATATATATTCCCATCACCAGAGCTTGTGGTTTTCACAGACAAACCCAACAGGGGAGCAAAGTCCATATAAAAAATGGTTGACAAAGTGAACTTACCACAATACGAATTGTTATCGACACTGCGTAAATCTGACAAAAGAAGAAAGTTTCAGTCCAAAAGAAACTGCTGAACTACTGCTGCTGGTTGTCAGATCAGATGGATGTGGCACGTGCTTACGGTATAGTTTTTCATCCTCTGGAAAATGGAACGGCTGGTGAGCACGGCACTGATGATGACGCTGAGCAAGATGTAGAAACAATCATATTCCAAGGAAACAAAAAATTTCCATCTAGTAAGTTTAACTACTTAACTAATAATAATTATTAAATTGAAAACATATTCTAACCGTTAGATTGACTTTAAAAAAGATGATACTATACTGTAAATTTGGGTTCAACATGCAAAAATCAACATCATAAGAGACAAACATTCTAAAGAATAATATTTGCATTTACCTTTGCACTTAATTCAACAAAAGGATTGACTCTTCTAATGTAGGACACTAAATGGATCTATGCCCCTTCTTCTAGAATTGAAAGGAACACAGTGTCCACTCCTAAATACGAAAAGAAAATGCATCTTATACACTATTACCACCATCCTTTGGTGAAAGGCTTTCCTGGAAGAAAGTTGAAGATGAGTTGTAAGGAACATATCTCTCATCTTTTCGCTGGACCATGGATGTTTATGCTCGCTGGTAGAGATCACCCCACCGCTTGCAGCTACAGCTCCACCCGGAATGTGGCTCCGCCCGCCTTAGCTTTGCCCGGCATCTGACACAGACAAACACAGACAAACAGACGACTATTCCTATAAAGAAATACATGTAAACAAAAGGCTAAATTGCATGCAAGGAATCATCATATAGGTGTCAAAAATATAGATTTGAATGAGCTACATCCATATTTGCAACAAAAGGCTAAATTGCCTAATTAGGAGCACATTGTTGCCTAACAAATGACAATTAAATTGCCTAACAAATGACACTTAATTTGTCTAAGAAAATGGTTATGTTTCTCTTTTATGTGTGTGTGATCATACCTCATTGCCGCCATTGGATGCTGGCGCACACACTCCATGAAACCTCTGCCCTCTAGGCATTGTATGAAGAACTATCCCTGTAAGTGCATGCACAAAAAAGAGCTGATGTCATTACATTTGTATATAGCAGGAAGCAAAAACATTACAGTTAAAATGCCTACAATATGAGAACACAACAAAGGGCAACTAGCTCAATCATGTACGACATCCAGTGTTTTCATGTATGCTTAGAAATCAGAAACTCACATGAAGAAAATATGGGTAATCAGCCAGCTCGGCTACAATTATTTGGTTGTGGCTGCAGCTTATTGCAGTTATACCTACAGTATAGTCTAGTTTACTTTTGCAGCCAAAATAGCAGTAGCCGACCGCAAGAAGCTGCATTTTCTTAGGCAATTTAAGTGTCATTCATTAGGCAATAATGTCTTCTTAAAGCAAGTATAGCGCCTGTGTCATTTGCAACCCACAGCCCCCAGATGACTCACTCATTGATCAAGTATTGTATAACTAAATTCGCAAGTAAATTCATCCATCAATCAGAAAAGAATGTGTAGATACATACATAGGGTCGATGCATAGGGCCTCTAACTAATAACTAGTACTATATCATTACTGCTTATGCTAGTGATGTACAGAGCCTAAAGAGATAAACTAGTAGCTGCACTTTTCACCTAAGACTTCAAGCCACGCAATTTAATACCTTGCTGTTGCTACACTTGTCGCTGAATAGCTGCTAGCTACTGTTGTCGTCCACAATAGAAAAAGCCAGGCTCGAGCTGTTGCTGCTGAAAAAGACAGTAGGGAAACCCATAAAAAAAGAACATAGTGTTGCTGAAACTACAAAGTTGCACTAAAATGCCTTTCCTGTCGAACCGATATTGCTGAACAGAGATAAGCCACTCGCATTACTACCCTGTAGTTGCAGTGCTTTGGTGCTGCACTTGCCAACGGGATTCACCAGCCCCGCACTTGCTGTTGTGATGCCGCACTTGCAGTCTCCCTAGAAGTGCTAACGTAACTTAATTATTATGTGACGTAAACCAAAACTGATAGCAAGTAGAATGCCATGCTAATTAACTGAAAAGCAAGGAAAAAATAAAAACAAAGAATGCGAGGCAACTAATTACTCAAATCATGCATGAGCTAGCATGGACACCTTGTAACTAGCTTCATCTAATTCATTAACTACGTACTGCACTACTAAGTTGCAACTTGCGAGTACTTGGTTCTGTAGCCGATTGCACTTGTCATTCAACAAACTAGACTAGATAAGTATGGAACAATTCAACAACCGATAAACTTCAGGCTGTGCTAAAATAGTATATGATACAGTTGTGTATACAACAAAAACAGTATCATTTGTTCATCTGAAACTTGGTTCAAAAACACATTATGTGATCCACCAAATTAATCAAGCTATAAGGCACAACAGACAATCCACAAAATGCTCTGCCTACTACATTCAATCGACATCTAGTAGACTATCTAAGTATTTTTGGTGCTTTTCAATTAGCCTGATAAGCTGAATCCCTAGTAAAATTTTACGAAACCCTAGTCAAATTTTACACATTACAATTCTAGATCTGTGCTGATCCAAAGCATTCCCATCAAATCAATCATTCATTCTACTATGTACGCATGGAGTTATCAAATTTTTAGCAAAAGAAAAAGGAGAGGGAGGGCGTACCATACCTGCTCATGCTGAGCTATGCTCGTGTGGAGGCAAGGCGTCTGATTAAGTTCAGGCATCAGATTACCTAACAAAAGTGACAGCTTGGATATGATGCAATTTGCTAAACCTATAGAGCACAGTATGGATCAAGGCAGGACTAGCAGCAGGCATCTAAGTTCTAGATCTGTGAGCAGCTGCCGCACGATCCCATCCATAGGTTCGGCGTAGGCTCACCGCCGCTCCTCGAAACCCCACCCCTTCAGCACCTAGAAAGCACACGTGGTGAGGCACGTGGAGAGAGCAAATCAGGAAGCCGTGATGCACGGGCAGAGGAAGGAAGAAGAAGCAAAGATGGGGATAGCTCGAGCGACTCACCTCGCACGACCGGTAGGACGGAAGGGACTGGCTACTGCTATGTGCGGCCTGGCACTGGCCAGCCGAGCTAGCAATCGCCGAGGGGAGGACGGCGCTCGTAGTATTGCGCCTCACCGCTGAAGCGACCTGATTTCCACGAAGGGAAATCCACAGAGTCGAAGTGTAATAAGACCATTGTAGATCATATTACCCAAATCCTAGTCGAATATCACATCCATACAACATAATTTCAGAGTACAAATAGTGCGGAATTACATAAATTATTACATCGCCGCATTGGCGAAATCAAAAGTAGCATTCATTCAGAACAGCTCGAAGATAAGATCGCCAAACTCGAGCATAGGAACGAACCCCTCAACCGTCAAACTCCTCGAAGCTATACTCCTCAGCAGAACCTGTGTGCCAAAATTTATCAGTACGATTTGTACTGGCCACTCCCACCTTATGAGCATTGCTTTGTGGAAATTGGATGCAAGTTGGATATATTCAAAAGGAACCTATAAGGCTGGGGTTTCCTATGTTTTAGTATATCAAGTATATAATAATAGTTGGTTAAGTTTTAACACCATTCCCACACACATTCCACCCCATTCCCTTTCTAGAGCCAGGTTTCGATCCTGGGATCGATATACCACCATCACCATACCATCGTTCAGTCGATAGGCCAACTCCCTCTCGGCACTGTCTCAAGGCCCGTAGCCCCTGGCTACGACCGACACTCTCTCACAGGGGAAGAAGAGAAGGACTCATCTCACTATCTAGTTTAAGCGAAACCCAGGAAAGGTCCATAGCCGACAAGTCGGCACATGTATCGATCGATCAACCATACACTCTGCAGAGGTTTCACATAACCACAAGATCTGCCTTCTTCGGTGACCATCGTCAACTGGGCTGATTCCGGCCACCTGCTAGCCTAGGATAATGCCACTCTACCATTCAGCCCTGGTACACCCCAAGTTTAGTCTAGGGTGGCTAAAACTATGAGTCATGAGCCGGGTCCACAAGGTCTCCATGAAGTCTCGGAAGAGTGTGGGGAAATCCTCCACGCCCCGTACCTCCTTACACTGTCCGCTATCAACCTAGCAGTAGTGGCAATATCCTACCAAGTAGTCCGGCCGTCCCGCACCATATAGGGCAAGTGGTACGTGAGGCTTCCCGATGAATCTGAGTACTATTAAGTCCTTAGGGATGACCAAGCCAGAATGTCTTCATCAGGGTTTCCATTTACCGTGCCACCATAGCACCTCCACCCCGGGCTCCTTCCATCACAGGTTCACACACAAGGCCACCTCATATACCATTTACCCACCACAGGTATCCAGTCCAGGGGTGCCTAGGTAGCACCCCATGGCAAGACTTGCCCCAGGCTCATCGTATACTCCAACTTGGTCGACACAACCCTTACCCTCCACGCACCCAAGTCACACACGCAGCACTCTCCCCATGGTCCCGATAACTCTAGTTTTCACCACGCATCAATATTGTATATATAAGCGTAGTAGAAGTATGAGCAGTGGAATATAGTAGTAAGCGTGTGTCTAGCCTAATAGCAGGGTATGCAGGGGTAAGGTTGTGTCAACGTAAAGGCCAACAAGTAAGCATACTACCATGCAAGTCCTATCATAGTATGATTATAACAGTAAAGTAAAGCAATAGCAGTTCTATATTAGCCATGCATAATAGGTGCTACGAGATTGGGTGGAATGTGGCACCTTTAGTGTAGTCGTCTTCGTACTCCTCACGGTACTCACGATCCTTGTCCGTCTGATTCTCCTCCGAGTCTACATACGATCGAATTATAGTCGCGTTAGCGACGTCTATAGAATAGCACAAAGAAGCAATGAAAATTCAAAAGAGCCAAATGCACTCAAACATGGGTTCATTGCGTAAAGCTCGATTTTAGATGAATTTTGGTCCTAGTTTCGTATTTTTCTAAGGTCGTATGATTTAGTTATGAATTTTCGAAGTTTAAATCATCTCTAAAAATGGAAAAGGCTGAATTAATCCAGGGCTGACACGTGTCACGCTGTGACTGGTCCATGTGGGATGCTGACGTCAGCATGACGTCAGCATGACATCATCAGCTCGGCTCTGAGCTGACAAGTGGGGTCCTGCTGATGTCATCAACGTCATCGTTTCCGACTGGTGGGGCCAGGGTCTCTTGGGTCACTGACTTGTGGGTCCGGTCAAAGTCAACGTCAGGTCAACGGGCGAGTCAACGGTCAACGGGTCATAGTCACTGACGTGTGGGGCCAGGGCTGCTGACGTCACTGTGACATCATCATGACATCACCTCAGCTGTGTTTTTTACTGACAGGTGGGACCCACGTGATGTCGTCATGACATCAGCATGATGTCACCTACTGACAAGTGGGTCCAGAGTCTCTGTGTCGCTGACATGTGGGGCCAGTCTATCGGTCATCGTTGACCGGTCAATGGTCAACACGGACCGGGTCAAACTAGGCCGGTTGGGCCTGGATATGGGCTGGGCTTTGGCCCACCACGTGGCATGCTGTGGCGCTGCCACGTCGTAGCCAAGGGCCTCCACTGGGCTTCGTCCACAACTTAGCCCACATTGTGTGGTTCACGGTGGACTCGTGTTCACGGTCCATGGACCGTAGGCTGGGTCTTTGGTGGACCGAGTCCACCCTTCTTCCCTCTGGCCTGGTTCATGTGCACCAGGTGCAGGCGTGCACAGCCGATGAGGGGAATCCTCTGCTTCCATGCTCGGCGTGCTCCCGCCGGTGGTGAGCTCTTCGGCGAGCTCCCACAGCGGTGCTGGCGTCCAATTGAGGTGGGGAAAAGCATCGTCAGGTCTCGGCGAATACGGTGGTGGGGTCAAGGTGGCAGCCAGGGCTTCCCAGGGCGTTGGCCACGGTGGTTGGTGGCTTGGTCATGGCGGTGCTCGCCGGCGGGGCATCTCGGGGCTGTTCTAGGGGTCCTAGTGCCCCGTTTCCTTTCAGACGGCTAGTGGGTGATAGGGTATAGCGTCGACGACGACCATAGGGTGTGGCAGAGTCCGTGCGCGGTGGTGGTGCATGGTGGAGCTCCGGCCAGTGGTCTGGTGCTCGTGGCCAAGGCGTTGCGGCCGGCTAACAGGGTCTCGGTCTATGTGGCTATCCTCCAGGCATCACGTTGGTGCTACGGCTACTTCCTAGTCTGGTGAGGCGGCCGGGTGCGCAAGTGGTGGCCGTGCCATGACGGTGGCGTCGTGAGCGCGGCGTGCGCGTGCTCTGCTACGACGTCCAAGGGCTAGGAGGAGGTCTCAGCAAAAGGTCTCACCGAGTGGTGCTAGTGGCGTTCGGTGGTGGTGCGGTGGCGAGGTGCGTTGTTGGGGTAGGTGCTTAGGGCGACGCTTCGGCTTCGGTGATCGGCGTCCCCAAGCTCTCTCCTCGCCTCCCTCTTCCGAACTCCTTCTCAACCCTCTTCTCTCGGTGCGGTGCGGGTTGTTAGGCCACCGAGCGGTGGCGTCGTGGGCTGAGGAATCCCTAGGGCGCTCTGGCATCGCTTTATAGCCCCGGTGCCCGAGCTTCATCCATGGCGGACGGGGCGGACGGCTGGCGATGCGTCGAGGGCATCGAACGGTATCGTGGGCGCGGGCGGTTGGTGTGGAGGTTGCGTGGGCATGGCGCTAAGGGAGCAGGGCCAGGTGATTCGCGTGACCCCAGGCCTGCGCCTATCACTTTGGTTGGGACTCGGTCAGAGGTGGTGCCGGCGTGGGGAGGAAGAAGATACTGTGGCGGGGGTGGCTGACACGTGGGGTCAGGTTGGCAGCGACAGTAGGCGAAGCAGGAAGGCGCGCGGGCGTGAGCAGCGCACTAGGCTGGCTAGCGGGGCCGGGTGCTGCCGTGCGCAAGCTGGGCTGGCTTGCTGGGCCGGGTGCTGCTGCGCGCTAGCGGGCCGAGCAGGCCGAGCCTGCTGCGGGTCTTCTCCCTTTCTTTCCTTTTTCTGTTTTTTTATTTTTCTTCTCCTTTGTTTAAATTCAAATTTGATTTTGGAATTTGAATTCAAAATTGGTGTACCTTATTCATTGGAGTTTTAGGTATGAGGCCCACAACACTCTTTTATATATATTAGGAACTTTATTTAGCTATTTTGTATAACAAAAATAGGTGTAGTTTTGTTATACAAAAATAGAAATAGTTTTCTCTTTAAGCATTTATTCTTTGGTTTGATTAATAATTACTTTATGGTTTATTTCTTTTAAAGGAGTTGTTAGGCATTACATAAAGCAAATGGAAATCCAAATCACCATTTGAATTAACAATGTATGCTATATTTTATTTGTCAGTATCTAAATAAACATAATTAACAAATGACATGCCATGCTCATGAAATTGTTTAGTTGGGTTACAACTAATGCAACACCTAGGGTTGGATCCTACAGATGTCACTCAACATTGCATGGGGTTACAACAAAAAATTTTGTAGTTGTGATTTTTGGTGTGTGGATTTTTGGGTTGTTACAGTCCTACCCCTTAACAGAATTTTGTCCCCGAGATTAAAGCGTAACGTACTCTTCGAAGAGGTAAGGGTATCATAGCCGGAGGTTAGACTCTTTCTCCCATGTTGCTTCTCTCTCAGTGTGGTTGCTCCATTGGATCTTGCACATAGGAATAGTTTTGCTTCGGGTCTCTTTGGTATCTCTACCCAGAATTCTGATAGGATGTTCTTTATACTCAAGTGTATCAGTTGGAACTACTTCGTCGGGCACTCTCAAACACTTGCGTAGCTTGGAGACATGGAATACGGGATGTACACCCGCCAATTCCTCAGGTAGCTCAAGTTTGTAGGCGAGTTTTCCAATTCTCTTATGAATCTTGTATGGCCCAACAAATCTAGGGGCTAGCTTTCCTTTCACATGGAATTTGACAGTTCCACGGGGAGATTGAAAGGTCCTTGTTTGGTTTTGGTAATTGAGTGACAACTTAGGTGGACTAATTGTGTTTATGTGAGATACACAGGTGATTAGTCCATAGGTACATGTGTGTGAGCAACATATGCCATGAAGGTGAAAATGGCTTGGAGATGTTGCAAAGCTCACACATGTGATGATGAAGGAGCTTAAATGCACATGAGACATGACATTGAGTCATGTGATCAAGGTGGAGAAGATCAAGACAAGACTTGGCTTGATGGACCGGTTGCAAGCGTGAAGGGCAAGTCGGAGGCTTTGGAGTGATGGACCGTGTGGCGGTGAAGCTTGAGCAAGACTTGGCGCCGATGGACGATGGCAACGGTGAAGAGCAAGTAGAGTCAAGATCGATGAACCAATATGATCATGTGATGATATGAAGTGGATCATATCATTGTTGATCGTGTTGGTGCATGTGTTGCATCGACATTGAAGGAGATGGAATGGAATGCGCAAGGCAAAGGTATAACCTAGGGCATTTCATTTCACCGGTCATAGGTGTGTAGAGAAGTTTATGATCGGGTTTAGGATAGATGGCCGTACTATCAAGAGGGCAAACTCGTTTGCATATCGGTCATCTAGTACCACTCGAGTGATCTAACTTTGCATTGTCGCTAGGATCGAGTGGCGTGGCAAGTTGAGTGGCTAACATCCTTTGGGAAATGATTGTGAAAATGCTAACACACATACACATGATTCGGCGCTTTCGAGAAAATGGAATGCCTATTTTCTATTGCGCCGGATGCAAATTCTTGTGGTTAGCACACTTGAGCAAGGGTGAAGAGAATGGAGAAGATGCTAGCGTCAGTCAACTGACCGGACGCTAGATCTGAATGCACCGGACGCTGGCAGGCTACGTCCGGTCACGCTGACGTACGGTGACGCAGTAGCTGGAGTGTGACCGGACGCTGGCAGCGTCCGATCGCGTTCGACCGGACGCGTCCGGTCATGCTCGGGAGCTTACTGGAAACGACCAGACGCTGGGGGTTCAGCGTCCGGTCAGTTGAAGTTGCTGCGTCCGGTCAGGTCAAGTGACCGTTGGAATCGGGACACGTGGTTGTCTGCGAGCGACCGGACGCTGAGGTCCAGCGTCCGGTCAACACGACCGGAGCGTCCGGTCGGCCCGACCGTTGCCCAGTGAAGGGGTAACGGCTAGTTTATCCCTTCGGGCTATAAATAGAAGTGGCCCTCGACCATGGCTGGTGCTGAGCACCTCAAGGGACTTAGTGTCCATGCTTGTGAGTGCTTGGGAGCCCTCCATCACACATATACTTGATAGTGATCATTCGATTGTGTGAGTGAGTGATTCTAGTGCGATTGCATCGTGAGGTTGCATCGAGTGGCACTAGGTGATCGAGTTGCAAGCCGATGGTGCTTGTTACTCTTGGAGGTTGCCACCTCCTAGATGGCTTGGTGGTGGTCTCCGTCGAAGCCCGCAAGAAGTTTGTGCGGTGCTCCGGAGAAGAGCTTTGTGAGGGGCATTGTGCTCGTCCCGCGGGAGCCGCAAAGAGCAACTCTAGTAAAGCGAGACGCGAAGGGCGACAAGTGGTCCGGCCGGGTCAAGTGCTAGAGCTTGTGGTAAGCACTCCATGTGGGAGAGTGTGACTTGCGAGTCACCACTAGCAAGAGGACCGGCGGCAACCTTGAAGCTTGTCTCAACGGGGACTAGCGTGTTGGCAAACACGTGAACCTCGGGAGAAAAATCATCGTATCAACTTTGTTCTTCTCGTTGGTTTGCAACCCCCTTACACAAGCTTGTAATTACTTTCACATACATTGTGCTTGTGTAGTTGCTCTTGTAATTAGTTAGCTTGTGTAGCTTACTAGTTACCTTCTAGCTTGTGTAGCATAGAAGTAGCTCCCTTGAGTGGCTAATTTGGTTTTAGTAACCTTGTTAGTCACATTGCTTAGTTTGTGTAGCTAAGTATTTGCGCTCTCTAATTAGGCATTGGTTGCCTTGTTATTGAGCTTTGCTAGTGAGCTTAGTTGGCTTTGTGCTTTTGCTTACTAGCATGTGTAGGAGCTCCCTTGTTGCTTAAAGTACTAGTGGCATAGGTTTGTGTGACCTTGCTCCTAGAATTGTTTAGGAGAGCTCTAGCTAGCCCGGCACCTTAGTTGCATAATTAGTATCTTTGCAAGGTGCTAGTAAACATATATAGAGGGGTGTAGTCTTGGCTAGACCGATTATTTTTATTCCGCATTTATATCGGTTAGCCGACGCGATTAATTTTAGAAAAGACTATTCACCCCCCCTCTAGTCCGCCATCTCGACCCTTCAGCGGGGATACCTTGAGATAGACAAAGTCTCCCACATTGAACTCAAGGTCCCTTCTTCTTTTGTCAGCATAGCTCTTGTATCAACTTTGAGCAATCCTCAAATTCTCCTTCACTTGAGCAACTCCTTCTGCATCTTGGATCTTAGCGGAATCAAAGAATGATCTTTCACCCGATTGAGACCACATCAAAGGTGTCTTACAAGGTCTGCCATACAGAGCTTCAAATGGTGACATCTTGATACTGGCTTGGTAGCTGTTGTTGTAAGAGAACTCTGCATAGGGTAGACATTTCTCCCAATCAGAGCCATAATTCAGCACACTAGCGCGAAGCATGCCTTCTAAGATCTGATTTACTCATTATGTCTGTCCATCCGTCTGTGGGTGATAAGCGGTACTGAAATCAAGTTTGGTTCCAATGGACTTGTGTAGAGCTTCCCAGAATCGAGACACAAACTGAGGACCACAATTAGATACAATACTAGAGGGAGCTCCATGCAGTCTGAGAATATGCTCAACATATAGATCTGCTAATTTTTCAGCATTGGTCTTGGTCTTAACTGGTACAAAGTGGGCAACCTTGGTCAAATGATCAACAATCACCCAAATGGAATCATTGCCTTTCTGTGATCGGGGCAATCCAACTATGAAATCCATAGATATGCTCTCCCATTTCCACTCGGGAACGTCAAGAGGCTTCAGCAATCCTGTAGGCCTTTGATGTTCAGCCTTGACTCTATTATAGGTGTCACATCATGCCACATGTCCCGCAATGTCTGTCTTCATGCCTTTCCACCAAAAGTGTTTCTTCAAGTCTTGATACATCTTTGAACCTCCAGGGTGAATACAGTACTTGGAATCATGAGCTTCTGACAGAATTTCCTCTCGTAGCACTGGGTCAGATGGAACACAGATTCTGTTCTTGAACCAGGTGGTTCCTTGTTTATCTTCCTAGTGGTTGGTCTTGTAGCCTAGTTTCATTAGACCACAGAGATATTCAATCTCTTCGCAACTTTTCTGAGCTTGACGGATGCGATCTGTGAGATCATACTGTATGCGGAGCTCATTCAACAAGTCATGCGGTAATATCTCAAGTTGGAAATCTTCAATCTCTTCCTTGAGCTCAGGTGGTATGGACTCAGTGATCAAAGTGTGATAGTAACTCTTGCGACTAAGAGCATCTGCGACTACATTAGCTTTTCCTAGATGATAGTGAATTTCCAGGTCGTAGTCCTTGATCAACTCTAGCCATCGGCGTTGCCTCATATTTAGATCTTCCTAAGTGAAAAAGTACTTCAAGCTCTTGTGATCGGTATATCACACTTGTTGCCTATCAAGTAGTGTCTCCAGATCTTTAAGGCATGCACATCTACTGCTAACTCAAGATCATGAGTAGGGTAACGGTTCTCGTGTTCTTTCAACTATCGAGACGCATATGCTATCACTCTTCCATCTTGCATCAATACACAACCAAGTCCTTGATGGGATGCATCATAATAGACCACAAAATCCTTGCTGATATCAGGCAATGCTAGCACAGGAGTTGTGGTAAGCTCCTGTTTCAATTTCTAGAAGCTTTATTCACACTCGGGTGTCCATTCAAACTCCTTAGTCTTCTTTAGGAGGTTGGTCATTAGATGGGCTATCTTGGAGAAGTTTTCGATGAATCGGCGATAATATCCGGCCAATCCTAAGAAACTTCTGACTTCAGTCATGTTATGAGGTTGATCCCATTCTTTCACAGCTTCAATCTTAGTTGGGTCAACTACAACACCTTCAGCTGATAGTACATGGCCTAAGAAGGCAACTTCCTGTAGCCAAAATTCGCATTTGCTGAACTTTGCGTAGAGCTGATGTTGGGCTAGTTTCTCAAGCACAGTTCTCAGATGATGTTCGTGTTCTTCAACGGTGGGTGAATAGACAAGGATGTCATCAATGAATACTACCATGAACTTATCCAGTTCATTCATGAAAACCTTATTCATCATGTTCATGAAGTATACAGGAGCATTCGTGAGTCCAAAGGACACCACAGTGAACTCAAACTACCCATACCTAGTCACAAAAGCTGTCTTTGGGATGTCACTCTCTCAAATCTTCATCTGATGATAGCCAGATCAGAGATCAATCTGGGAGAAATACTTGGCACCTTGAAGCTGATCAAGCAGATCATCGATTCTTGGCAGAGGGTACTTGTTCTTGATGGTGACTGCATTTAAGTTCCGGTAATCAATGCACATTCTCATTTAGCCATCCTTCTTCTTAACAAACAGAATAGGGGATCCCCAGGGTGAAGCACTAGGTCTGATATATCCCTTTGAGATGAGCTCATCAAGCTATTTCTTGAGCTCGGCTAGTTCATCAACTGACATGCGATAGGGTCTCTTGGCAATGGGTCCTATTCCTGGCAAGAGATCAATGATGAACTCCACATCACGGTCTAGTGGCATACCCAGTAATTCTTCAATAAATATATCGGGATAGTCTCTAACCATAGGCACATCATGAACTGTCTTCTCCTCTTTCTATGATTCTGAACTGGCTTTAAGGGCACACAGGATAGAAATGGACTTTCTGGACTGGGGTTCACATCTAATGACTTGGCCCGATGGGTGGGTCACTTGGACGTATCTAGGTGAGCAAGATATGACACCTCGGTGAATGGTTACCCAATCCATACCTAGGATGACCTCTAGGCTTGTGGAAGGTAACAGGGTTAGGTCGGCTTCAAAGACAAGACCTTCAATGGTAAGACTCACTCCCTTACAGATGTGTGTGCACTTCAGGTCTCCTAAAGGTGAACTGGTGATGATAGGCTTTTCACGTGGGGTTATAGGCAGGTCATGCTCTCGTGCAAACTTGGATGATATGTAAGAACAAGTTGCTCCAGAGTCAAATAGAATTGATGCAGTATTGCCATTAACTAAAAACATACCATACACAACGTCTAGGGCAGCCTGTGCTTCCTCGGTGTCTAGATGGTTGAGACGCCCACGGGTAGCAGATCTTTTGAACTGAGACTTCTGAGCAGCTGAGTTCTATGGGCACTCAGTAGCTTTGTGACCCGATTGGCCACAAGCGAAGTAGGTGAAAGGCGTACCGCCTGTAGGGGTTGGCACGGGTGCCTTTCAGTTTCCAGTGCTTGGTGCAGAGCGGTTCTGTACTGGGCGTTCATTCACAGAGCGGAAACGATTGAAACGGTCCTGAGTGTTGTGGTCCTAAGCATAACAGTCTCGGGTGTAACGATCCTAAGCAGGGCAGGAGTATTTGGTGGTGTAGCCTCCACTACCCCTACTCGATCCAGGGTTGTCATCCCTGTTATGGCGAGAGCGTTCTCTAGATCATCTCTGCGGAACCTCTTGCGATCACGACCTCAAAAGGACTCCTCAGGCTTATGCTTCCTCTCCCTATACTCCTCTCCAGCTTCAGCATGGTCCTTCTCAATCTAGATGTAGTGATCCACCAGAGCACACAGTGTGCTACTCTCAATACCGCCAAACTTCAGCTTGATGTGTGGGTTAAGTCCCTTGCGATAATAGTACAGCTTCTCCTTCTCAGAGTTCACAACATAGGAAGGTGCATAGCGTAGAAGGTTGGTGAAACGAGTAGTGTACTCAGTCACCCTGTCCTTCCCCATCTTGATGTTGCGGAACTCCTCAGCTTTGGCCTCCATGATACCCTTGGGAATGTGATACTCAGTGAATGCTTCGGTGAACTCATCCCATGAGATGTTGATAGGGTCCTCATGGGAATCACTGAAACTGTCCCACCAGGCGTGTGCTACACCTGTGAGCTAGTGTGCGGTAGCTCCAACACACTCATCGTCGATGAAAGTAGTGAGGTCAAGCTTCTTCTCCATCTCCTTGAGCCAGTCATCGGCTACAAGCGGGTCAGGGTTGGTGCCATCATAGGTAGGTGGCCTTAGCTTCAGAAATCCTTCTAGCTTCCTTTGGAAGTCATTCTGCTGGCCTCCCTGGTGACGGTTTGCTCCATTAACAAGAGCTGCAAGAAGTTAGGTCTGTTGTGCCATCACCTCTGCCAGGTTCGGTGGTGGTGGTGGCGGAATGTTCTCCTCAGGTGGCGGGGTATTCTCCAGGTTGAAGGGTATCCCTCCATGTCCACGGCCATGGCCACGGCCATGGTTGTTGCCACCACGCCCCCCATTTGGTTCGACTGGTTTGGGGGTGGGCGCACGTCCACGGTTCATTAGGCGATTAGATCGGCGGATCGGCATCTGCAACACGAATCATAGGAATTTTAGTGTTTGTGCCATAAGTGCTTATAATTTAGTATGGTTACATGATTTTGATAATTTAAAGAAAAACATTTATTCTATCCAACACTCATTACAAAGAAGCAATAAGGTCCATAAAATGCAATAAGATCCAAAACATTCATTACATGGGTTTTATTACATAGCATCATCTTCAGTAGCTACACTTGAAGACTTGCGAGAATCATACTACGCATAGTGTCTCAGATTACATCTCATAAGGGGTACATCATGGGGTACAACCTATGGAAGCCACTGACACGACTTATGACCACACAGGGTCATCTACTCTAGCTCATACACCACAGCTGGGATACGACTGTTCTCGATCTCGATCTCCTCGTCAGACTTGTGAAGTCAGGACACATACTTCAAGGCCTCGGCGAGCTCCTCATTAGGCTTAGCTCCAGGTAGGGTAGGACAGGCGTCTAGGTTGAGGCGAGTCGGGGCTAACTCAAACTCCTCTATCCTAGGCTTCGTCTTGTTGCAAATCTCCTTGGGTAGCTGATCTCACATACCCTTCATCTCCCTGAGGTGCTTCTTGTCAGACTTTTGCCAAGCCTGCCATGTCCTCTCACACTTGTCCTGTAGGTACTCGTTCTGCCTAAGTGCCTCGATCAGGTGACCCTGGTTGCGAACGACCTTCTTCCTGAACTCCTCTAGATCCTGAGTCATGGTCTTGTTCCGAGATTAGATTTTTAGCATATCAATCCCCTTGGACCTCTCTCTATCTCCTCTACGGTTGAACTCGGCCTTCCTATCATCCAACTCTCTCTGCAACTCCAAGACCTTGCTGTCGAGGTAGCAGTTCCTATTGCCTAGGTCAGCGGCTTTGTCCTGTAAGTCTGCGACCTCGATTCTGTGGACTTCTTCATGACAGTTGAGCTCATCCTATAGCTTGGCAACTGTCTCAAGTAGACTAGCTCACTCTTGTGCTCCCTACGAGTCTTGCTCCTGGTACTCCCACAGAAGGGCCTGGTCCTAACGTCTCCTCTACTCAAGCTGGGTCATGTACCTATCCTGCTCTAGTAGGTGGATTGCCGAGACGCAAAGGCATCTATCCTCCTCGGCAAAGATAACTCTATCGGCTGCGAAACTCTGCTCACTAGGGGTAAGGCTGAGGTCGAGGGCCTAGGGAACTAGACGGAACTCTATCGTCTTTAGGTGCTCGTAGTGGTCCCTCATCACTCTGCGAAGTGCCTTGTGTGAGATAGCTTGCAGTCCCTCCTCGACTGTGTCCTCTATAGTCAACTCGGTGAAAGCTGGGACAGAAGGTAAGGTAGTGCTAGCTGGGAACTCGACTGAGGTGACAATCGGTCCTTCGATTCCTCCTTCCTATGCTGGCTTCCCGGTGCAGGTGACCTTGACAAGCTCGTCGGGGACTCCTAACATAACGAGAACTTGGCAGAGGGTCTGTGCAAAACCCCTGAGCTCACGTAGATCAAAGGTAAGCTTGGCATGGTCCAGAGGTAGCGGTCCTAGGGGCGGCCAGTCGACGTTCATTGCCATCTGCATGTTTTAAGGAATAGGTGTTAGCAGGTCAATAATAGATAAGCCTTGCATAAAAGTAAATGCAGGGTCGGTATATAACCAAAAGAAGGGCTATTTATGTCCTATTCTATCGTCCATTTCTGAGGGTTTCATCCTATGGTCAAGTATGACTCTGATACCAACTGAAGCGGCCTGATTTCTGCGAAGGGAAATCCACAGAGTCGAAGTGTAATAAGACCGTTGTAGATCATATTACCCAAATCCCAGTCGAATATCACATCCATACAATGTAATTTCAGAGTACAAATAGTGCGGAATTACATAAATTATTACATCGCTGCATTGGTGAAATCAAAAGTAGCATTCATTCATAACAGCTTGAAGATAAGATCACCAAACTCAAGCGTAGGAACGAACCCCTCAACCGTCAAACTCCTCGGAGCTATACTCCTCAGCAGAACCGGTGTGCCAAAATTTATCAGTACGATTTGTACTGGCCACTCCCACCCTATGAGCATTGCTTTGTGGAAATTGGATGCAAGTTGGATATATTCAAAAGGAACCTATAGGGCTGGGGTTTCCTATGTTTTAGCATATCAAGTATATAATAATAGTTGGTCAAGTTTTAACACCATTCCCACACACATTCCACCCCATTCCCTTTTCAGAGCCAGGTTTCGATCCTGGGATCGATATACCACCATCCACACCATCACCATACCATCGCTCAGTCGACAGGCCAACTCCCTCTTGGCACTGTCTCAAGGCCCGTAGCCCCTGGCTACGACCGACACTCTCTCACGAGGGAAGAAGAGAAGGACTCATCTCACTATCTAGTTTAAGCGAAACCCAGGAAAGGTCCATAGCCGACAAGTCGGCACTTGTATCGATCGATCAACCATACACTCTGCAGAGGTTTCACATAACCACAAGATCTGCCTTCTTCGCTGACCGTCGTCAACTAGGCTGATTCCGGCCGCTTGCTAGCCTAGGATAATGCCACTCTACCATTCAGCCCTGGTACACCCTAAGTTTAGTCTGGGGTGGCTAAAACTATGAGTCATGAGCCGGGTCCACAAGGTCTCCATGAAGTCTTGGAAGGGTGTGGGGAAATCCTCCACGCCTCGTACCTCCTTACACTGTCCGCTATCAACCTAGCAGTAGTGGCAATATCCTACCAAGTAGTCCGGCCGTCCCGCACCATATAGGGCAAGTGGTACGTGAGGCTTCCCGATGAATCTGAGTACTATTAAGTCCTTAGGGATGACCAAGCTAGAATGTCTTCATCAGGGTTTCCATTTACCGTGCCACCATAGCACCTCCACCCCGGGCTCCTCCCATCACAGGTTCACACCCAAGGCCACCTCATATACCATTTACCCACCACAGGTATCCAATCCAGGGGTGCCTAGGTAGCATCCCATGGCAAGACTTGCCCCAGGCTCGTCATATACTCCAACTTGGTTGACACAACCCTTACCCTCCACGCACCCAAGTCACACACGCAGCACTCTCCCCATGGTCCTGATAACTCCAGTATCTACCACGCATCAATATTGTATATATAAGCGTAGTAGAAGTATGAGCAGTGGAATATAGCAGTAAGCGTGTGTCTAGCCTAATAGCAGGTTATGCAGGGGTAAGGTTGCGTCAAGGTAAAGGCCAACAAGTAAGCATACTACCATACAAGTCCTATCATAATATGATTATAACAGTAAAGTAAAGCAATAGCAGTTCTATATTAGCCATGCATAATAGGTGCTACGAGATTGGGTGGAATGTGGCACCTTTAGTGTAGTCATCTCCATACTCCTCACAGTACTCACGATCCTCGTTCGTCTAATTCTCCTCCGAGTCTGCATACGATCGAATTATAGTCGCGTTAGCGACGTCTATAGAATAGCACAAAGAAGCAATGAAAATTCAAAAGAGCCAAATGCACTCAAACATGGGTTCATTGAGTAAAGCTCGATTTTAGATGAATTTTGGTCCTAGTTTCATATTTTTCTGAGGTCGTGTGATTTAGTTATGAATTTCCAAAGTTTAAATCATCTCTAAAAATAGAAAAGACTGAATTAATCCTGGGTTGACACGTGTCACGCTGTGACTGGTCCACATGGCATGCTAATGTCAGCATGACATCATCGGCTTGGCTCTGAGCTGACAAGTGGGGGTCCTGCTGATGTCATCTTGACGTCAGCATGACATCATCAACGTCATCGTTTCCAACAGGTGGCGCTAGGGTCTCTTGGGTCGCTGACTTGTGGGTCCGGTCAAAGTCTACGTCAGGTCAACGGGTGAGTCAACGGGTCATAGTCACTGACGTGTGGGGCCAGGGCTGTTGACGTCAGCAGCTGATGTCACCGTGACGTCATCAGCTGACGTCACCGTGACGTCATCATGACGTCACCTCAGCTATGTTTGTTACTGACAGGTGGGACTTGCGTGATGTCGTCATGACATCAGCATGACGTCACCTACTGACAAGTGCTGACGTCACCGTGACGTCATCAGCTGACGTCACCGTGACGTCATCATGACGTCACCTCAGCTGTGTTTGTTACTGACAGGTGGGACCCGCGTGATGTCGTCATGACATCAGCATGACGTCACCTACTGACAAGTGGGTCCAGAGTCTCTGTGTCGCTGACATGTGGGGCCAGTCTATCGGTCATCGTTGACCGGTCAATGGTCAACATGGACTGGGTCAAACTGGGTCGGTTGGGCCTGGATATGGGCTAGGCTTTGGCCCACCACGTGGCATGCTGTGGCGCTGCCACGTCGTAGCCAAGGGCCTCCACTAGGCTTCGTCCACAGCTCAGCCCACACTGTGTGGTTCACGGTGGACTCGTGTTCATGGTCCATGGACCGTAGGCTGGGTCTTCGGTGGACCAAGTCCGCCCTTCTTCCCTCTGGCCTAGTTCATGTGCATCGGGTGCAGGCATGTGCGGCCGGTGAGGGGAATCCTCTACTTCCTCCCCGGCGTGCTCCCGCCGGTGGTGAGCTCTCTGGTGAGCTCCCACAGCGGCGCTGGCGTCCAATTGAGGTGGGGAAAAGCATCGTCAGGTCTTGGCGAATATGGTGGTGGGGTCAGGGTGACGGCCAGGGCTTCCTAGGGCATTGGCCAAGGTGGTTGGCGGCTCAGTCGTGGCGGTGCTCACCGACGGGGCATCTCGGGGCTGTTCCAGGGGTCCTGGTGCCCCGTTTCCTTTTAGACGGCTAGCGGGTGACAGGGTATAGCGTCGACGATGACCATAGGGTGTGGCGGAGTCCACGCGCGGTGGTGGTGCACGGCGGAGCTCCGGCTGGTGGTTTGGTGCTCGTGGCCAAGGCGCTACGGCCGGCTAACGGGGTCTCGGTCTACGTGGCTATCCTCCGGGCGTCACGGTGGTGCTACGGCTACTTCCTAGTCCGGTGAGGCGGCCGGGTGCGCAAGTGGTGGCCGCGCCATGACGGCGGCGTCGTGAGCGCGGCATGCGTGTGCTCTGCTACGGCGTCCAAGGGCTAGGAGGAGGTCTCAGCAAAAGGTCTCACCGAGTGGTGCTGGCGGCGTTCGGTGGTGGTGCGGTGGCGAGGCGCGTTGTCGGGGTAGGCGCTTAGGGCGGCGCTCCGGCTCTGGTGATCGGCGTCTCCGAGCTCTCTGCTCGCCTCCCTCTTCTGAACTCCTTCTCGGCCCTCTTCTCTCGGTGCGGTGCGAGCTATTGGGCCACCGAGCGGTGGCGTCGTGGGCTGAGGAATCCCTAGGGCGCTCTGGCATCGCTTTATAGCCCCGGTGCCCGAGCTTCATCCATGGCGGACGGGGCGGACGGCTAGCGATGCGTCGAGGGCATCGAACGGTATCGCGGGCGCGGGTGGTTGGCACGGAGGTTGTGTGGGCGCGGCGCCAAGGGAGCAGGGCCAGGTGATTCGCGTGACCCCGGGCCCACGCCTGTCACTTTGGTCGGGACTCGGTCGGAGGCGGTGCCGGCGTGGGGAGGAAGAAGATACTATGGCGGGGGTGGCTGACACGTGGGGTCAGGTTGGTAGCGACAGCAGGCGAAGCAGGAAGGCACGCGGGCGTGAGCAGCGCACTGGGCTGGCTAGCGCGGCCGGGTGCTGCCGCGCGCAAGCTGGGCTGGCTTGCTGGGCCGGGTGCTGCTGCGCGCTAGCGGGCCGAGCAGGCCGAGCCTGCTGCGGGTCTTCTCCCTTTCTTTCCTTTTTGTGTTTTTTTATTTTTCTTCTCCTTTGTTTAAATTCAAATTTGATTTTGGAATTTGAATTCAAAATTGGTGTACCTTATTCATTGGAGTTTTAGGTATGAGGCCCACAACACTCTTTTATATATATATTAGGAACTTTATTTAGCTATTTTGTATAACAAAAATAGGTGTAGTTTTGTTATACAAAAATAGAAATAGTTTTCTCTTTAAGCATTTATTCTTTGGTTTGATTAATAATTACTTTATGGTTTATTTCTTTTAAAGGAGTTGTTAGGCATTACATAAAGCAAATGGAAATCCAAATCACCATTTGAATTAACAATGTATGCTATATTTTATTTGTCAGTATCTAAATAAACATAATTAACAAATGATATGCCATGCTCATGAAATTGTTTAGTTGGGTTACAACTAATGCAACACCTAGGGTTGGATCCTACAGATGTCACTCAACATTGCATGGGGTTACAACAAAAAATTTTGTAGTTGTGATTTTTGGTGTGTGGATTTTTGGGTTGTTACACCCGCGACCCGCATCGATCTCATCCTCGCCGTCGCACACGTTTGCCAGATCCAGGCCCGCCCTCGCCGGATCAGGCTTCTCCTCGCCGGATTTGGTGGGGGAGAGGAAGGGGCGGCGTGGGGGAGAGACGGATCGGAGGGGCTCAGAGGAGAGGGAGAGCGAGGGAGAGGGAGATGGAGTCGAGACGGAGAGAGAGAGAGGAGGACAGCAGATATTTTGGACGGTTCACTTAGTTAGTGTATGGGGGTATTTGTAGGAACGGCTCAATCACCAGCCGTCCCGACAAATAGCAACTCCAGGGGCGGCTGGTGATTGAGCCGCCCCTATAAATCAGACCCCATTTGTAGGGGCGGCTCGTATCACCAGCCGCCCCTGTTGTTCTATTTGTAGGAGCGGCTGGTGTCTGGGCACCCGAGCACGCCACTGCAGGGGCGGCTCCATCACCAGCCACCCCTACAAAAAATTCGAACCGTTATTAAAAATCGTTTTTTACGCGGTGGTGGCCAGCGGTAAAGATGGGAGGGGAAGGCGAGCCAGGCCTTGGCGGCTTGGTGACGAGACGAGGGACGGGTGCGTGCAGGTGTGAGGGCTTCGAGGAATGGCAGCCTGTTCGGAACTGTTGGCTTGTTCGTTGCTGGTTCGTGGAGAAATACTGCTGGCTGATTTGTGTGAAAGAAAAATATTATTTCTGGCCGAAAATACTGTTTATGTGAACAGTGCGCATATGAGAGGGCTGGCGAGCACCACCCAGCCAGCCGCTCCAGCCGAACAGGCGGTGGGTTTGGCGCAGGTGCAGCTGACCTGAACGGAGCTGGCGATCAGTGGTAGTGATATTTTACTGGCGCCCAGCGGAGCGTGGCGGACTGGTGGCCTGGGAGCAATAGTCATGACTCATGGCAGTCAACAGGGTGTCAGGGTCTGATGCGAATGCGATGCGCCGCCGTAGGTGTAGGCCACATGCACCTGCCCACCTGGTTTCCAGGTCGCCCCGTGCGGCACCAACGGCCCAGCTGGCCCACCTCCAGTCTCCGGCCACGGTAACAGCTACAATATGTACACGATGCTTGCACCGCTTCATTTAAAGCAAGTCTTTGGACTGAGACTGTAACAAAGTGCACCGTCGCGGGTGTGGGACTGTACAGCATAAAACACTTGGAAACTTGCAACATGTGTTGAAGCACACGAAACATTCAGATTTGTAACATGAAACCACGTGCAACAACATAAGACTAAAGCAGCTGAAATATTTAAAACATACTATTACAACATATGTGTGAAACATATGTAAAAAAAAAAGAAAGGATTGCAACTGACGTCTGTAAACAGATGAAACATTTTGAACAAACAATTGCAACATGTGCGACATCTCCTAATCTACTTTTGCAACATCAAGATGAAATAATTGCAACATACATCTAAAATATTCGAAACACTTAAAACATACATATGCACACATAGGAGACAAAAACACTTAAAATTCCCATTCTTTAATATTTTGTTATAGGTATATATAGATATATAGTTATAGATTAGATTGGATGACAAATTGCTTAAACTTCCGGTCACAATTTGATTAGTTGGATCATCGGCTGACCAGGTTCTAATAGTATTAAGTTTGACTCTAATCAAATATATTATAACGTAGAGATGGAAATATTTTGTTTAGTAGAGAGAAGGATAAAGAGTTCAAAACTCATAATACTATATTATTTTTTATTCTACTTATATGAAAAACTGGAGACAAAGAAAGAAATAATCACGGAACGGAACCAAAGAAAGGGGAAACTAAAATTCTAAAAACGGGACTGCTAGTGCGCGGACGTCTGGACGTAGCTTCGCGTCCGTGCCCGACGCACGCGGCTCTCTCTCGCCCCGCGCCCATCCCGCTCAAGAGGCCACGTCCATTCGAACGGAGCTCCCGTGTCCGCGGCCTCCATCTTCACCACGCCAGAGAGCTGCAGTAGCTGGACCACCGAGGGCTTGAGCGTTCTTCACACCTACGTCCAGATCTACTTTTGCCTTCCCTAGCATTATTAGAGTGACATGTATATATAGGAGCAGACACGGACACTCGATACCCCTTGGCCCCTTGCATTATTATATTATATTATGTGTAAACGTAAATAATAGATATAATTTTATTTCTATTTGGATTAGGACTCCTATCACGTTAGTCAGGATGGTAGGAATTAGATTAGTATGTCCTTGCGGGGTAACGAATTTATATTCACGTGTACAACAATGCAAATATCTTATGATTTAAACGAACATATTAATAAATTTTTTCCATGTCTATGACGATGCACATGACTTGTGGTTTCGACGAACATATTAAAAAATATACAAATTTGATTACATAAAGCATGTTTTATGATTTTATGATCTATATCGTGTAGATTTGGTTTATGGAAACCTAATAAAATTGGTTTTGTTTTTAAATTATTATTTGTGTTATTTATTATTTTACATTTTCAAAAATTAATAAAAATCTAAATAACACTTTTGCATTTGGACCCTAAACTATTTTTAAATTCTCTAGGTTTTCCTTCTTCTATCTGGACGTGGTAGACTAATGTGCCACGTTGTTACCTGTGGGCATCAAGCGAATCACCACGCAATGGACTCGTCTGTTACGTGTGATCAGGAGATCCGTCCGTTCTTCCCACAACACGTTGTTCCTTCGTTCCTGCTCTCGCAGGAGGACATGCGGGGTGTAGATGTGCGGCCACACACGCATGAGGCGAGTGGGGCGCAGAAGCGCGGGCGCACGGGCATGCGCTGACGGGCGAGTGGGGCAAGCGTTTGCAGGTGCCCGCCGCTGTCAGCACAGACTGGAGCTAGGGCGCGCACGTTCAGGCGAAGTGGAGCACACGACGAGCACGTTGCAGAGCGCGGCGAGTGCCGTGGCCGCCGCCAGCACATAGGGGCTTCGCGTCGCCCGCGTCCATGGCGAGACGCGTGCTCTGGCGTACGCCGGGACTACGCACGGCAACAGGTCGCAATTGCCCGCCACCACCAGCGCAGGTTGGAGCTAAGGTGCGCGTGGGGGCATGATTTGTTTGTGGGGAGGTGGGGCTCAATGCGGACCAACACGGGCGGTGTGACGCGGGAGCGTGCGGGGTTCATGTACCGGACTCGTCATTAAACTCGGGCGGAGCAAATACCTGGCGACACAGACTCTGGGACAGAGACCCACGCGGGCGGGTGACGCGGGAGCCACAGATTAAGCTGGATGAAGCGAATTATCTTGGCGTCCGACAATAACATTAGGATTTTTTAGGTTGTTTTTTTTGCCGTATAAGAGCATCTATAAGAGTACCTAATATTTTCTTCCTAAAAATATTTTTTACCATATAAGAGCATCTCTAAGAGTACCTAGTATTTTCTTCTAAAAACAGAGTTTTACAACGACTAAAAAGTATTAAAAGGAATAAAGAAGGCCATCTCCAATAGTTTCTAATAATCCACTCCTAAAATATGTAAGGCAATTTTACATAAGGAATTCTATACTATTTCTAAATTATCCTGACCACTTTTATATATTTCTTTCTCTCTTATATATTTGCATCACGAACTCTTTCCTACTCTTTATTCTTTCCACGCCCTTCTACCTTTAGATGGCTGACAAATATGGTTGGAGGGACGCAGACGACATTTTTTTCTCATATATACTACTATAGATTGACTTATCATTATCACCACTTTCACTGTCGTAGCAACAGAAGCGACTGTGTTTTACTTCCACCACCGATTGGACCGATAGCGAGGCCTCTTGATGAAGGAAACCGGGAGTTGAGACTTCTACCATCGACGGGTTAACAATAGATACGGCAGTGGTATTTTCTCCATCGCATGAAAAGCCGAGCTGACTGGATAGACGTTCTGGCCATCGGCCCTACATGACCGTTTGATCTACTGGCAGTACCAAATTCAGCGTGAGTTTTTTCTCCATTTCCCAACTACCCACAATACAGTTGCATCACTATTCCACTTCATCTTAATGGTTGGCTCATTGTTCCTCTCTCCATTGCACGCCTCGCGCCGCGTCGCCGCCACCTCCTGCACGTCCGACGCATTGGTCCTCCCGCAATTTGTGTGAACCATTGCACGCCTCGTGCCACGCCGTCGCTAGATCCAAAGGCAAGGGTAATGCTTTCGCAGTACACTGATGGATCTTTGTCGGATTATTTTCCTCTTTATTTAGTGATCTCATTACTAAGGAAGCTCTCATCCTACAACAGGAACGCACAACAACAATGATGATTGTAGGCTCTTCGAAATAGAGGTGCCCTCAACAACAGGAACGCACAGGCCAGCCTCACAGAGGATCTTGTTCTAGAGATCCTCCGACGCCTCTCCGCCCGCTCCTTGTTTTCCTGCAAAATGTGTCTGTCGCTCCTGAAACCGCCTCATCTCCGACAACCATAAGGTGTTGCCCCAGACTATGGCCGGCTTCTTCTACGACAATGAGAATGGCAATCAAAACTTCACCAGCGTCTCTAGTGTACGCCCCCCTCCTTCAAATTCTTGTCCTTCAACCCTGATAATATAGTTGTCTCAGATTACTGCAATGGCCTCATCCTATGCTGGTGCCTTAGGGCTGATGGATACCGCTATATCATCTGTAATCCAATGACCTAGTAGTTTAATATATTGTCGCCTGGCACCCATGATGTTGGTCATTTTGTTGGTGAGGCTCGCTTGGGGTCAATGTTTGCCTAAACGGATTAAACTACCGTTTAAACGACTAGTAAACGGTAAACAGTGGTAAACTATTTTGTTTAGGGGGTAAACAAAAATTAAATGGTTGATCGTTTAAACGGTCAAAAAACAGAAAAAAACGATCTAAACAGCCTAAACGGAACGAAGATAAACAATATTAAATGGGCTAAACAGCTGCATTTGATGTATCTCTCTGTCATGCATTTTAAATGGACCTTGCTTGTCTATGGACATGTTAACTTTCTCAATAATGGATGTTGTCATTATTTCAGCTAAACTAGTGTGCCATCTTTGTTTTGTTTACAAATTGAATTATTTATTTAGTGCATACATGCATTACGGTGGTGTTACAATAACATTTCAACACCAATGGCTCCTCTGCTTGGCTTTTAATAGAGGGACGTGGTCATGTGTATTGTCTTCTGCTTGGCTTTTAATTTAATTCCTCACAAAAAATGTGACGCGAGACTTGATCTGATGAACTCTATTATGTGATGAATATAGAATTATACATCAATTCTCGATGGTGTGACAGCTCCCATAACCGTTTCAAACGCTGATTCAGCGTTAGTAGCGCGAAGAGTACTGTAGTAGAACACTTATATTAATTTATGTAGTAGTTTCCTAACTAGTCGTAGTAGAACACTTATATATTGAATTACGGAGTACTGTAGTGGAACACTTATATTGAAGAGTACTGTAGTACAACACTTATACAGAAAATTAATACCTAACTAATAATTCACTCTCGCATGTAAAAAGTGAATTAGTTTCCTATTCCAATTACCTTTTCGAACAAAATAATTTCGCGACGAAGCCTACAGTCCTTGCTACAAAACAGAGTCCTTTCTTCCCATCCTTTTGAACGCTGCAGTTGCCCCCTACGCATAGAAGACTGCCGTGTACCTATGCCGGCGACGGAGGCAACCACTTGTTGCGCCACCACGTCGTTTGATGGATCACTTTCATGTCCGCCTCGCGGCATAGCCGACACCCCTTGTTGCTTAGCCACCTACTCATTGGTCCGCCGCCGCCGCCTGCGATTCTTCCTCGCCCTCGACCCGTCTTATGTATCGCCTCATAGTGTTGTCGTCGCCGGCATCGCCATTGTCCCTATAGAGGAATATGGCGACTAGATAGGCCACCACATTGTGCTCGCCATCGGCGGTGTGGGTGAGATAGTCGAAGCATGGCCAGGACTATGGTTTTTGGTGAATACGGTTTGTATCCTGGTGAGCAAGCAAGCCTCTAGGTTATCGACTTGTGTCAGTCTAGCAAGGAGGGCGAAGTAGTTGACGAGGTCGTTCGATGACCTCGCCCCATGTCTACACCGACCCACTGCCACACGCCGACCGACGGTGGGGTCATCGCAGATGGCGTGCATGGACGAGCATGTTGCCCGTAGGCTACGAAGGTCATCCATGGGCCGCTCCGAGGTTGCAGCGAGGTGGCCGGCGATCTCAATTTGCACCTCGACAGGGAGCGCCGTCAGGGACGTGGGGTGCCGCCTTGCTGCCATGATTGCCGATGTGGATGGAGGTACAATGAGTCAGAGGGTAGGAGAGGCGCAGCGACGTGACATACGTTGATTGAGGAGTTTTTTTTGTGAAATTTAATTTGATTGATTGTGGAGGAGTTATTGTGACGAACTTGTTTTTTGGTTATTTAAAGTGTATCATCTGGCCACGCAGTGCACTGTGCCACTTGATCTTGGACGTTGGACACGATCTCGACGACGTAGCCCACAACATCGCAGTTGGGTATGGCGTGTTCTTACATGTGAATCGCACTCCTAATTGATGACCATTATGGCGGTTGCATTTCTAATGTTTTTGAATGCTTTGGGTACGCTGACAGGCCAAGCGACGTGAAATACGCGCCTTGGGAACTTAACGCTGCCAAGCGAATGGTCGCCATTGAATAGACGCATTGGGTACATAGCTGTCACGGAACCGACCAATTTATAAGAGCACAAGTACAAAAACAATCACCGAAACGATCAAATTCTCGAACTTGAGCCCATATAAACCTGGTAGTCAACTGAAATCTTGAAGGATTTCAAACCAACTTGCATACAACCAAGATCACAGTAATTCAACATAACATATCATATGTTACAACATTTCGCAGACATTTGCAAATAGGTTACATCATCACAGAGTCATCGTTATTACAAAACAAGGCTTGTAAAGTACGTGGAAGCAAATAGTTTAACTTACACACCCGAGTTCAAATACAAATACTGGTTTGCCGATCACAACCCGCAAAAGCATTTAGATAAGAGAAACAGAGATCTTGCCCATGATCTAGTCTTTGTCACCCGCCGGGTGGAGACAATACTTACAGAATCCCTGATATAGAAGGTCATCTGCAATAAGAGGGAATAAACCCTGAGTACAAGAATGTACTCAGCTAGACTTACCCGTCGAAAACCAAAACAAATGACACCAAGGATTATGCATAGCTTAATTTAGTGGATCTGGCTGACACTTTCTTTTTTGCAGAAAAGCATAAGTAACAATGATCAACTCTTAACCTGAACTAGCAGTGACTTTTAGCCATTAACTTGTCATCTATATTAGCACCTGTACTAAGCAATCATTTTATTAGGGTGCAAACATTAATAACCATATCAGGTATACATTATGGCAACCTTATCATCATCATCCATTTAACCATATCATTAAATTAATTGAATCTACGTTGCTGCTGCTCAGTCAAGATCTCACTATCCGGGAGAGATGGCGATTCGAATCGATTCCTATCCAGCTGGAGGGTTATTCCTAACACAAACCATGCTTCCCCCGTCAGGGTCGCAAACAAGTCACCTTTGGTACAACTCAGAAGAAAAATAAAAGAAAAGACGTGGGTCCAGGCCGCCCTGCATTCTCAGAGAACCACTCTGCCAGGAAGTGTAGGATTTTAAGCACCTGACTCCCCTTGGACTTATGCCAATGGTTCTCCGCACATCCTTACTACCTCCAAAATGCATCTAACCCCCACGGATCCCGGCCTGAGTTGAGCTACTCGACTTCACGGTCGGAACGACTTATCCGGCCAGCTAAGTGTTAGGCTACGTTCAACATGACATGAGGACGTACAACGCATCGGTCCTTAAACGACGCAGATGGAGTCACTATGTTCAAACCTACACAAGACTCCGCTCGGTCTTAATTCATTATTCACATGGTTCTTTTCCACGATAGCAAATATAGCCAACCATGATCCACCTCATCCTAAAGCTCACAGGTGACAGGAAATCACCTGACTTCTACCGCACTAAGCATGGCTAAGCATTTAACCCATTCCTAAACTTAAATAGGATTCCAGTGCGATATCTGGACAAGGGGGGATATATAATGCAGCAATTGGTTCCAACCAATTCCTATACTTAATGCATCATCAACGAATAAAAGATACTCAATGTATTTGTAAAAACATGGGAGGCTTAATATGCTTCGGGGCTTGCCTTTCAGGAAAGAGGAAGGCTGGTGGTCGGGGCACTCGGGCAACTCCTCCGCGGTGGCTGCTTCGTCGGTTCCCTGCACCTCGGGCTCCTCCTCCTGGTTGGCTCCCTCGAACTCCAGCAACGTCACTCCCTCCGGCACACCTATTGCAGGAATGCGCAAGATAAATATCATGGATGCACATGAACGAAGTTAGGGATGCTCGGGGAATGCACATGTTCGATGTAGTCTGCATATTCCACTTAAGCTCTATTCAAATCACTTTACTTACCAAGTTTATACAACCTAATGTATAATTGCTCATTTTAGTTAATGACCTAGCACCTGCACCTAAGCATGTTCTCAAGTTAGGCTAGCCCTGAAACAATCAACGAGGGTGGGGCAACGAAGCATACACTCAAGCATTTGTATTTCAGCAAAATGGAGACTATATAGTGGTATAGTAAACTAGCCATAACTGGAGATTTATAAATCCAAATGACATGCAACAAGATAATTTGGAAAGCTTATGAAATTGTCTATAATTCATTTTCAGACCTCTAAGCATGATTCCAACCTTTACCAGGTCAAATCCCTCAATCAACAGAACTCTGTCCTTACAAGATAGAGAGTAGGCAAAACTAGAACCTAACTTTAAACAGCTGTAGTTCCTAAACTACTGGGCCAAATGCCATCAAATTTTGACAGGAGCTAGATACATAAATTATCTACAACTTTTGTGTTCATCATATTCACAGCAAACTAAATTATCATGGGGAACTTTATAAAGTCCCCAGATATATCCAGAAGGACATAATGCAAACAGATAATTATTAACTTATGATGATGTAAACACATAATTGGACAAAGCTAACTCTACTCACTTATTACATCTATCACAAGAACACCAGAAAGTAGGGTGTTCCTCATCAAAACATTTCTTTTAATACCTTTCTTAATTTATTTAATTAATTAGAGGAAATGGTAAACATATATGAAAACTACACCATTAACTCTACAAAAATTACAATAGATACTACATGCTCTAAGTAGACTACCATAAAAATTTCACACCATTTGAGCAAGTATAACAGCCTACACAAAAATGATAAGACATAATGGCTTAAAATGACATAATTAGGAAACCTTAGTGAAACATGTCAAGCAATAGATTTCATATTTTTTCTAACATCCTTAAGGTACTAGGATACTCTCCACAAAGTTTCATGGTCATAGGATTCCTAGATAATTTACAAAAATTTACACAAGTATCAATCAATGATAAAAGGAAAATCTATAACTCAAAAATCATACATGCAATGACTCTCAAATTTTTACCAGAGCTTCTACTAAGCAAGAATAGCTTACCCACAAAATTTCAAAATTTTTGAATCACAGAAACTCAAGATATAATTTAAACAAGTTTGCATGCATTTCAAAACACATTTCAAGTTCCTATTTAATTCATCGAAAATTTCTACATCATGTGCTCATGTCATATTTTTCTTAAATACTACACTTCACTGTGAGTCTACCAAAATTTGAATCACACCATTTGGATCTACACATTTGGAGTTACAAAATTCACAAACTATCACTCAAATCTAAAAATTTGAACTATCCTATCACTACACTGTCACTAACGCGTGGGACCCGTGTGTCAGCCGACCCCACTCATCAGCGACACAGAACAGGGGAGACGGCGTGCGATGGCGCGGCGGTGGTCTAGCTCGCCGAAGGTGAGGACTTCGGCGACACCAAGGACACCTACGTGCTCTACGTGAAGAGGTGAATCGATTGGCGCTACTGGCAAGGTCTATGGTTCAACGGAGGTGGCTCGTCGCTGGTGATGGCGGCATGACAGAGCTCCGACGTGAGGTGCCGATGACGGCGAGCCTTGGCTGCCTCATCCGAGCTCGTTATGAGCTCCACGAGGTCACTACGGTGCTACCCAAGCAGAGAGAGGAGGACGAGGAGGTCACGGTGGTGGTTGGCCGCGGTGAGCTCCACTCCGGCGAGGCGTGGCCATGGATACGGCGATGGAAAAATGGCCACTGGCCCTCACCTAAGGCATGGATGGCTCGGCTAGGCGGTCGACGAGGTAGAGGAGGACACGGCGGAGCTATGGTCGAGCTGTGGTTTGTGTTTTTGCGGCGGTGAGTAAGCTAGGCGACGGCGGAGCTGCTCGGCAATGGCAGAGCCGGCGCAGCTCTATTGCTGCTCGCGGTGGAGGCGAAGGGACTAAGAAAATGAGTTGTGAGCCGGTCGGGCAGGCGCGTGGGAGGTTCAAGTCGCGGCCTGCGACGCCAGGACAGCCGCGGCGCGTGGCTACGCGGTCAAACGGCCGACGACGAGTGTCACCCACGCGTCGGTTGTTTTCTGAAAACGGTCAGGCACTGTAGCTCGCCATTCAAAGTTCCTTCGACGCCTGACAGCGAGAATTGACGGTGCTTGATCTCATAAACCGTGACAAATCAGTGAAAACTATATACATGAAAGTTGTAAAGCTATGATACGGCTACAACAATGCTTTAGACATCATCAGCTAATTCTCGACGGATCACGAGTTATATCAAGCCAAAGTTGAGTTCATGAAACTAAAACTACAACTAAGACTTAGAAATATTTTCAAGTGTTGAATCAGCCTTCAATACTGACTTGTGGGTCCTTTTTGAATATGTTGTGCACATTTTCATGACTTGGCTTCTAAATAAAGTTTATTTCTTATAAAATTTGCTACAACTTTGCTTTAGGTTGCTCAGACATGCAAACACTCTAAGCTACACTTTTTAAATAGTCAAACAAAAGGGTTCAGGAGTCAAAACAAGTCAAACCACTATTTGAAATCATAATTAGGTAATGTGATCAATATGAACAATGTTCCAAATGACATTCTAGGTGTAACTAAGTTACTTAAGAGAATTATTAGCCACACCACACATTGGTCACACAAGAATCAAGCATTGTATGTACTTAAACAATGAAAAACACATGAAATGTTACATTTGTTTCATGATCTTGTTGCATGGTACTAACTAGCTTTGTTTCACTAAAGTTAGTTGCACATGTTGCACTTAAGTGTTGCACACTATTCATTTCATAAAAGAAACAACACACATGAAATATGCAACATGTTGCAATGTTTCGAAATCATGTTTCATGTGATATAAGCTCATGAATGGATGAACGATGCTCATGTTCATGAAATGCAAGTGCAAATGTGGAAGCCAAACACCTAGGGTGTTACAATAGCGAGGTGAATCGATGGGAAACATGCACCTAGGGAAAGTCGATGTTGCCATGCGAATCGTCGCCATTGCTTCGTATAAGAAGGGAGTGTGGTGTGTTGCTTTCTCCACTCTGAACTTGCAAAATTTTGCAGTTGATCTTTCTCTTTCTTTCTTCAACTGTCTTCGCAAGCGTGGCAGGCCATAGTGACTCTAAGATCGAAAACTCATATTCAAACGATTCTGAATTCAAAGAGAAGGAGAGCGAGATCCTACTTGACCTCTCTAACGGAGGCGTTAGGTTTCGTGGTCGTGGTGAGGGCACCTTTGTGTTCCCTTTTTGCCGTGGCAAGAAAGTGTCGTCATGGAATCTTCGCGAGTTGTTGTAGCACGCCAATGGGAAGTCTCGCAGAGGCGAGGGGATCTCTGGGCCAGAGCATAGTGCTTTGGCCAAGTATATCCTGAGCAACGATGCCATGGCCCGTGACTACTAGCTTGGTGGAGTTGGGGACTACGGCGGTAATGAGGCGGTGAAGGCTCGCAGGGACCAGTGCCACGCGGCCAATAGGGCCGACAAGGAAGCGCACAAGGAGAAGGTACTGAAGAAATAACTCTATGTGATGATGTTTTTTGTGATCAACATTCTTTCAATTTTTTATAAGTTTCTACATAGTTCCTGTCACCAATCGAAACTAACTATATATATTTTAATTAACACAGTGGACCATGCGCCGCATGGGAAAGGGCCCCTACTACAAGCCTAACAGAAGGCTCGACGGAGGGTCATCCGCATCCCGCTGAAGCAGTGAAGCTAGTCTTGTAGTAGGATTTTATTCTATGTACTGAATTTTTAGCGTAAAATATATATGTTTTATTTACATAAAATATGAAATGTTCTTAACTTATGTATTTTTTGGGATCTTCCTTATCTTTGCAGTAATGTTTATTTTGTGTGATGGGGAAGCGGTCTTCTACGACCGGTAGTGTGATGGTAGCCCCCGAGCATCTTAGATTTCACGACTGAATGACACGTCCGTCGTTAGGTGATATTCGTAACACGCAACCACCAGTCCACCACCGCCGGTAGACTTCACCGCTGCTTTCAGACGGTCAGGATGGCACCGCTATCATCAATTTCCAAGCCCACCCAAGTCTCCCGCGCGTATTTATGAAGTTTCGCTCAAATTTGCATTGTCGTGGCCCTGACTTTAGCTTACAAAGACCGCTTCCCCACCCTATTGCCTCCTCCTCAATGCTACTATTCTCCATCACCACCGCTCACCGCTGACAATCTAGTGCTCTGCACCACGGCGCCAGTACGCCTCACCGGCCCACACAGATCCACCGGTGACCAAGGTGGTACTCACCGCCGTGTCCGCTCGAGCTCACTGCTACAAGATCCAAACGTAAGGGTAATGCTTTCATACTTCCCTTATCCATGTTTCTTGGATTTTTATTCCCCTGTTCACTCATATAAGTAGGAATCAAGCTTCCATCTGATTAGTGTGTGTCTGCCGCTCTAGCAGATCCTTGTCAAATGGAGGAGGTCCCCAACAAGATGAAGGGAGTGGGCATCCTAGCAGACCATGTCTTGGTCCTCATCCTCTGCCACCTCATTGCCCACTCCTTGTGTAGCTACAAGTGTGTCTGTCGCTCTTGGAACCATCTCATCTTGGACATCGAGTACCGAAAGGAGCTGCCCTAGATTGTTGCCGGATTCTTCTATCGCACCTGAAAAGACAAACACCACTTTGCCAGCGTCACCGGTGAACACCCGTCCTTGTCCTTCTTGCCCTTCCCCATTCAGGATGTCATCATCTCATATTGTTGCAGCGGCCTCATCCTTTGCTGGTGTTTTGGGTGTCGCTATGTTGTCTGCAATTCGGCAACTAACAAATGGTTGCTACTGCCGGATAACCTCCATTCTTGTGGCGAGGCTCGGTTGGGATTTGATCCGATAGTGTCCTCACACTTCCATTTGTTTGAATATGGGAAGATGATGGAGGGTGAGTCCATAGGTGTGAGCATCTACTCATCTAAGAGTGCAGCTTGGATCTTTAAAGAATCTGAATGGGGCGACGGTATTATAGTATCCATATATGCGAGAAGTGTGTTTCTTAATGGTTTTATGCACTGGCTTGAGTTCTCCTAGATCATTGCTGTTGATATGGATGAAAAGACATGGACGAAAATACAGAAGCCACGTGGTGATGCAATCTCCATCCATGAAGCCCAGGGTCAGTTGTGTTTATGTACTGCTGATATTTACACTATGACTCAGCTTTCAATCTAGATCCTTGAAGACTATGGTAGTAATAGATGGATATTAAAGCATACGGTGACCACGCTGGAGATATTTGGACAGAACAATATTGAATTTGGTTATGAGGTTTGTGATATGGAGTACAGAGTGATTGCCGTTCACCTTGAATGGAATTTGATTTTCCTTATTGGGGATGACAGAACACTACTTGCATATGACATGAACCACAAAAAAGTTCATGTCCTCCCTACACGGGTTATCCACAGTCCTAGACCTACCTGGAGTCTATCTATCAATGGACCTCACTATCTTTCTTATGTTCCCTTGTTCATGGAGTCATTAGCAGAGCAGTAAATGTGCATATGCTATATTTTGTTGTTGGGACATGTCTTTGTTCAGGTAGGGAGTTGTTTTGAGTCTACATATAGTCTAATTTTGTCTTGGTAATTAAACCAATGGTATATTGAATATTATTAATTCTACTGCTTTGCATTGTGCTGGTTTTGGAGTCTCAGTGCTTTTGAATGATTTTCCTGCAATGGCTATGGGAGGAAAAAGAGGGGTTCCATCGTGCATTGGCTGCCAAGCTGATCAAGGAGTGCCAATCTAAAGGAGCGGAGCACATCTACCTTACGTAAGTCTGTAGGGAGCAAAACCTTTATTATGCTATCTATGCACTGCTTGTGTTAATTCATCGGTTGACATAGTTGTTATGTTAGTGTCGAGCATTGTTATTATAACAAGTATTCTTTGTTGTGGACATGATGAATGATGTGTAATGATTATATCAGTATGGTGTATGTTCAGTAAGTTATTAAGGCCCAGCTGAATTAGTAAATACATTGTGAAAACTGAAAGCAATTCTGTCACCGTCAGATGTATAGGTCGTTGGTTGTTTTGTCATCACCGCCGTACCACTCGCCGTTGGTGAAGAAGACGGCCATCACCACCGCTATTCGTCTGATGTGGCTAGGGTCAATGGTGTATCACCACCAAATCGCTTAGTAACCTGACACCGACTAAAGGATCATCACGGGCGGATCATATTGCAATGCGATGGTGATGATGCCCTATGACCAGGCGGTTCATTCGTTGAAGCGACGGTGATGTTCGCGTCGACATAGGCGGGTCATGCTCTAATGCGACGGAAACAAGGACCTGATCATGGATGGATCATAAGCCAACACAACGGTGTTAGTGTACACCTACACAGCTAGGTCGGGCCTCAATGCGACAGAATAAGGCTCTGATCACGGACGGATCATAATCCATGTGGCGGTGTTAGTGCATACCCACACAGGCGAGCCGTGCTTCAATGCGACAGAAGTAAGGACCTTATCATAGACGGATGATAAGCCAAAATGGCGGTGTCGTGAACATCCCAGTCAGTCTCAGATAACAATAGTGATGGCTATGACTATCACTGCCGAGGCTGAAATTGGACTGTGATAGGGGTTACAACGTGGCTGTGAAAGGTGCGAGTGTAGTAGTGATAGGATTAGAAAACGAAGATATTTTTGCCGTATATATTTTAGAAACATATGTTTTTTTGTCGTGAGTTTTTTTACCGTATATATAGGGGCGGGGCAGGGGTGGGGGACACAGATGATTCTCTTAGTTATTTTTAGGTGGTAGTAGATATAAACAAATAATTGTTCATATATCAGACACTTTGTGTTACCTAAATGACATAGTTTAGTAAGAATTAGGGTTGTGCCAATAATGGACCTGGATAACACAGGTTAGAAAGACCAGGGATGCACATGTGTAATTTATAAATTCGTGGGTCGAAGCTTTAGGATAGATGTTAAGGCTAAGATCCATGGCCTTGGTGAGGTTTCAAACACCATTGAGAGACTTGAGTGTACCATATGAGGAACTTAGGCAAGTTTTCTTTTCAAATCTATTGAAAGCCTCCAAGAAGTTTGAGCTAAATCAAAGTAGGGGAAAAGTATCTGTCAGCTACTCAATCCTACAATTGCTTATGTCAAGGTGAAAGCTATAAGCCCCACATTGCTAAGATTGATGATGGATTTCCAAATGCTAACATGTTCAGTTCAAGAGATAGTATTTGTTTGTATATAATTTTTTGCATCCCTTCCTGTTTATTATTTTTGTTGTAGGGCGTTACATAGTAGCAACTCCTGATCCAACATGCTACACTTACAATACCATGCTAATTAAACCCACATATTTGCACGGGACGAGCAAAGGGATAGCTTGGGGGAGCTTGTTGACGGTCACCAACACCTGTTTTGACCATCAACATTTCACCCAAAAGCAAGATAAAGTGAGGAAAATCATCATCACATGTGTTGAATTTGCTTTACATTTCACCTAGTTACACTTGTACATCAAAAAATATTTGTATGCGGGAACTTTGGCAAAAATGGTGCAAAACATGGACATAGGAGACAAGTGGACGTGGCAGGGAGGCATGGGCCCACATGGCCACATCGGTCGACGCCATGTGGCATCGCTCGACCCCCATGTGGCCCTGCCACATCACTAATCCATGGGAGAGCCTCTCCAAGGCCTCTCCACCCTTGATCCAATGTCGGTTTGCTTCAAGGGCCGAGTTGGAAGTGCATTGGATCCATGGGTCCACCGTTGTTCACTTGGAGGTCTCCAACCAACTTCCTACCCAAGCAATCAACTTACCTGCCATGCAACTGCCATTGGGAGGCCATCTAGCGCTGTTGCATGTTGAGGTGGTGCAAGGGACGGTCGACCGACGCCCCTAGGCATCGCCTGATGCCCAAGGCACCCCCACTAGCTCATTTGGTGCCTACAAGTACCCCCTCACCTTCTACAAGCTATAAAAGGAGGTGTGGTGCTCGGTGAAGAAGTGCCCCATTCAATTCCAAGCTTCTCCAAGCTCTCTAGCTTAACATATCTCTAGAGTAGTAGCTTAGGAGTGGAAGTAGAGCTAGAGCAGAGCTTCCTCAGAGTCTGAAAGAGCCTTTTCTGGGTCTGGTATAGCTCCTTTGTGATTCTTTCATTTAGCATTTACTTTATTCAGTACTTTACTTTTAGTACTTTTTTCAGTATTATTGCTTTGCTTTGTTCAAGTACTTGTTCATTATTGTTCATCATTAGTGAGCTTAGGTGCTTGCTCTTAGCATAGTATCATAGGTTATCTTTTGTTTAGTAGTCATTCGTTAGTACCGGTTCCACCGTCTGGTTAGGGTGCTTTGATCTCATTTCATCGGAGCTCGGATCGAAGTAGTAAGTTTATAGATTAAGCGAGGTGCTTAGGCTATAGATTACCTGTGGATACGGCTAGGCCTCCGGATAGATTGTGGTAGTTGGCAAGTGGTGATAGCCTTGTCCATCCTCTGCATTCCATCATGTTAGGTTTATTAAATCGTAGGGCTCGTGGTAGACCTTATCTATTTAATCCCCTTGGTTGGTAGGCGGGTTGTGCCCTGAAGTACTAGCGCATTCCTTCTAGTCATTAGTGTATCTTTGTTACTTAAGATAAATTGCTCACTCTCCCACCTAGCTATCCTACCTCTAGTTTAGCTTGTTTATCAATTTACCTATTCGTTCACTCACAACCATCATTACCATCCAACTACTTAGGCTAAGGTCATGCTTTTCCTTTAGCAATCCTAGCGATCATTTATAACTTAGCCTCCTGCCTTCATTTGGGAAAATATAAATTTGACACTCGGTACTCACTGAGCAAAGTGCTACGCAATAGTTCTGTGCGCTTGCAGAATCCCTCCGCTTATCGTTAAGAAATATCAACAACTAGGAAGTCTCAGGTTCCTAGTTGGTTGGGTTTATAATTTAGCGGACACTCCGTGGGAGGTCACGGACTCTCTGCTGGAAACTGGGTGCTCTCAGGTACTTTGGCTATTCACTATAAATTGGTGAACACTCCGCGTAATGCCACGGACTCTCTGCTAATTCATATCTACAGATGATAAGGCTCTGCTGGGTAATTTTCTAGAACTGGCGGACACTCCGTTGATTCTGACAGACTCTCCGCTGAATGGTCGACATAACCTATGTTCATAGCTTTTCATGGTTGATCTTGGGTTTCAAGCCTAGATGTGTTATGCTGTGGTTCATGCATGTGTAAGATATTCCTAGGGTAGTTTAGGTGACTCACTAGGCTTAAGGTAACTAGGTTTGGAGCTAGGTTTACTAAGTGCAACTATGGATTTGGGATTAAACCAAAAACATAAGAAAAATAGGGGATAAACCATGAGATTGAGATGAAGTCCTTAGTTCTGAGATTTGAGAGCTTCCGTAGCCAAAACCTGAAGATCCAACTTCTTTTCACCTTTACTTCTTCATCCAAAGGAAGATTGACTTCTCATGAGCATTCTCTTGCAAAATTCCAAAAGATGAATCAAAAGAAATGCAAGGAATGAGAGTTATTCTTCTTAAGCTCACCATGAAAAAAGTTGAAGATGTAGATGGAGTCCATGAGGTGGTACTGGTGCTATTCTACTTCTTCCTTCCTCCAATCTTTTCCCCCTCTTTCTAGTTCTAGGGTTCTTGCTTGGTCTTGAGTGTAGAGAGAGAAGGGGTGTGTTGCAAATGAAGGGATGAGTGAGGGAGTGAGTGAGGAGGTGTGGTTTCAGCTAAGGGCTATTCCATTCTTGTGCTGACATGTGGGTCCAACTCTTTATAAATGGAAAACAACCCATTCCCCACTTATCTTCACTGACCTATGAGTTGGCGAATGGTCCGATAAGTCCGGCGAATCGTCTGGTAGATCTCTATCTTTGCTGAATTAGCTAAGTAGTCAAGTGGCTTAGTATTGGAGACCAAGAATTTTATACTCTAGGGTGTCTTCTGAGGTTGAGTTGATGTTGATGATACCATTAGGTTTTCTTCCAGCTTTCATAGAGATTGACTAACCCCTGTGGTCATTAGCCTGACCATGCCCATTCTGGGGATACTTGCGGGGTTAATCAATGAATTTACCAGGATGGTTCTTGCTCAAGGCACCAGGTATCTCTATAAGGGCTTGGTAGGGTGCTCCCTTTGATGGTCCAAAATGAGAGCCTGCATTGTAATGAAATCGAGTCGTTACAATAGGTCCCCCTAAATGGGATAATGAGGCATTAGTATATACCATTGTTGGTCATGACAGATTGAGGCAAGGGTGTGTTAGCATCCACTCAGTCTTTGGCCATGCAATCACCATCTTTATTAGATGCCCTTGTGTTCAATCCAATGCGACGCTCAAACATCGTGTTACGACGGGTCAACAACGCATGTCTTTGTCCAAATGGAACTTGTGATCTTTGTGTCATATGGCTAGATAGTAACTCATCACATCCTTCATCATCAGCCTCATCATGAGGTGGAGGAATATAAAGAGGTTGCATTGGACTCTGGGATAACCCAATCACTGGATTTTGTCGTAGTTCCATGAGCTCCAGATGTGCCCGCAGTTGGCCACACAACCTCAGGAATATACAATGGGTTCTCCATGGCGATAGACTCTAGGTGCAGGGTGTGCTTTCGCAACTCTTTGATTTTTTTCTTAGACAATTTCAATGTCTCCTTATGCTTGGGTTCCCTATTGTGCAGCTTTTGGCGCTCATGCCTTGTTTCCCTCTGTTCAGGTGTTGTATTTTTGTACCATTCATGCTTGTAGTTACTTTTTGATGTATTTTGCACACATGTTTCATCAGCACCGGGAATAGGGAGTCTCAATTTCTATCTCATCTGTCAATGTAATCATATAAATACAATCATTAGCTTTATTGAATCATACTATTGCAATATCATTTTGAAGGACCTAAAATATTTCAACATCTTTAATTACATACAACAATATTATTGATCAGATAGGAATCATTCCTATGGAGCCAATCATTTGTTTCAATAGGATACACGTTTTCCTTATTTGATGCAGCGTCATTATCTACAAATATTTACACAGTCTTTTCTAAAATTAATCACGTCGGCTAGCCAAAACAAGTGTGGAATTAAAACTATCGGTCTAGCCAAGACTACACCCCTCTATCTATGTTCTCTAGCACCTTCTAAAGATACTAATCAAGCAACAAAGGTGCCGAGCTAGCTAAAGCTCACCTAACCAATTCTAGGAGCAAGATCACACAAACCTATGCCACTAGTACTTTAAGCAACAAGGGAGCTCCTACACATGCTAGTAAGCAAAAGCACAAAGCCACCTAATGCTCACTAGCAATGCTCAATAACAAGGCAACCAATGACAAATTAGAGAGCACAAATACTTAGTTACACAAACTAAGCAAAGTGACTAACAAGGTTACACAAACCAAATTAGCCACGCAAGGGAGCTACTTCTATGCTACACAAGCAAGAAGGTAACTAGTAAGCTACACAAGCTAACTAATTACAAGAGCAACTATACAAGCACAATGTATATGAAAGTAATTATAAGCTTGTGTAACGAGGATGCAAACCAATGGGAAGAACAAGGTTGATACGGTGATTTTTCTCCCGAGGTTCACGTGTTTGCCAACACGCTACGTCCCCGTTGTGTCGACCGCTCACTTGGTGGTTCAACGGCTAATTGGCATCACCCGCCAAGCCCGCACGTCGGGCACTGCAAGAACCTACCCCGATAGTGAGGGTAGCTCAATGACACGCTCAACTAGAGTTGCTCTTCGCAGCTCCTGCAGGGCGAGCACAATGCCCCTCACAAAGCTCTTCTCCGGAGCACCGTACAAGCTTCTTGTGGGCTTCAACGGAGACCACCACCAAGCCATCTAGGAGGTGACAACCTCCAAGAGTAACAAGCACCACCGGCTTGCAACTCGATCACCTAGTGCCACTCGATGCAACCTCACAATGCAATCGCACTAGAATCGCTCTCTCACACAATCGAATGATCACTATCAAGTATATGTGAGATGGAGGACTCCCAAGCACTACTACACAAGCCACCAAGGCTCTAGTGTGCTCAGCTGCCGGCCCAAGGCCGACCATGGCTTCTATTTATAACCCCACGAACAAATAGAGCCGTTACCCCTTCACTGGGCAAAAGTCGGGACGACCGGACGCTCCGGTTTGATCGACCAGACGTTGGCCCTCAGCGTCCGGTCGTGCGATGCACGCCACGTGTCTCCTTCTTTGAACACTGATCGCTCAATCTCAACGGTCATCTAACGACCGGACGCTCCAGCTTGAACTGACTGGACGCAGCAACCCCAGCGTCCGGTCATTTCCAGTAAGGTACTAGACATGACCGGACGCGTCCGGTCGGTCGCAATCGGACGCAGCACCAGCGTTCGGTCACCTCCAGCAACACTGCTCTACCTACGTCATCACACGTCACCTTGACCGGATGCACCCTATCAGCGTCCGATCACTTCCAGCGCCAGCATCCGGTCGAAGATCGACGCTTGCCCGCTGACTGCCACTTCTGACCGGACGCTAGAACCCAGCGTCCAGTCACTACGTGACCAGTGTCCAGTCCACTCTGTGAGACCCTATCTTTTCGGAACAGGGCACCGGTGGCACCGTCGGACTGTCCGCACTCTACGGGCAGACACTCCGCCGGTGGAGTTCCAAACCCTTCTCACCTCCGTTCCATCGCCGAGTTGATCCACATCAACTCTAACTTCATCTCCTTTGTAAATGTGCCAACACCACCAAGTGTACACCACCATGTGTATGTGTGTTAGCATTTTCACAATCATTTTTCAAAGGATTAGCCACTCAACTTGCCACGCCACTCAATCCTAGCGACGATGCAAAGTTAGATCACTCGAGTGGCACTAGATGACTGATATGCAAACAAGTTTGCCCCCCTTGATAGTATGGCCATCTATCCTAAACCCGGTCACAAACTTCTCTACACACCTATGACCGGTGAAATGAAATGCCCTAGGTTATACCTTTGCCTTGCGCATTCCATTCTATCTCCTCCAATGTCGATGCAACACATGCACCAACATGATCAACAATGATATGATCCACTTCATATCATCACGTGATCATATTGGTTCATCGATCTTGACATCACTTGCTTTTCACCGTTGCCTTTGTCCATCGGCGCCAAGTCTTGCTTAAGCTTCACCGCCACGCGGTCCATCGCTCCAAAGCCTCCAACTTGCCCTTCACGCTTGCAACCGGTCCATCAAGCCAAGTCATGTCTTGATCTTCTCCACCTTGATCACATGACTCAATGTCATGTCTCATTTGCAATGAGCTCCTTCATCATCACATGTGTGAGCTTTGCAACATCTCTAAGCCATTTTCACCTTCATGGCATATGTTGCTCACACACATGTACCTGTGGACTAATCACCTGTGTATCTCACATAAATACAATTAGTCCACCTAGGTTGTCACTCAATTACCAAAACCACACAAGGACCTTTCAGCTGGCAGGCGCTATAGCGTGGACCCCCATCGGGGTTGGGAGTGGAGGCCCATCCACGACGTCCAAGGCATTGGCGGGCGGGGACGCAGCCATCCACAGGCCGAGCAGGCATACTATGCACCAGCTGGGAGCATGGCCGACCGTGTTTCATTCGCCTCCACCTAGGCCCCTGTCGTCCCGCTTCCACGCCGGCACGGCCTAGAACCACGATTGAGCGAGGGGACGCAGGTACCGGCTTTGCTAGGCGACGAACGACATTGAGGTCCCCGTCCGCTCCGTAGCATCCTGAGTCCACGGCTGAGGGGGGCTGGGGTTTCGCCGGCCGCCGAACAACATCAAGGTAGGAGCCTGCAGGCTGCTCGTCATCGGATTCCTCGTCGCCGGCATCATCTGCCCACCGACGGCGCTTAGAACGCCCTCTTGATGAGCCGCTTGGGTAGAATGGGGCCACGGCCGGCGAGAGTGAGCTGGCCGCGGGTACTACGGTGACCTCCGGGTGCCCACAGACCGAAGGCTGCCGGAGTTCTGACGCAGGCGCTCCTTTCGTCGGCGTGCATCGTCGACTGCATGGTGCTCGGCGGAGGTGTCCCGTACGTCGACCCTAGCTCCTGTGAAGTGCGGTCAGCGCGACACGGCGACTGCCCATCCCCTGCACGGGCTCCGTCGTTAGGACAGCGCCGCGAAGGAGGGGGGTCGCGCTGGGGGAGGGAGGGAGGGGAGGGGAGATGGAGCTGGCCGCCATTTCGGGCGCGGCGGTCGGCGGCGGCGTCCTCCTCGATAGGGAGGAGTCGCGGCATGGGCGGGCGTCCCCACATGGAGCAGAGGAGGATGGACGTGGGGGGGAGGAGGAGGGGTAGGTGAAGGGGAGGCGGCCGGGGATGGTGTGGACGCCGGTGCCGGAGATGCTGTTGGCGGCGGCGTGGTGGGGAAGCCCGTCAAGGTTGGGCTTGGGGGTGAGGCGGCTGGCGTATCCAGATTTGGTCGGGGTGGGGAAAGAGGAGTGGGAGGGGGAAGCGGGGTGGGGGAGGGGGAGGGGTGGGCGGCGGCGGGGTGGGGCCCTTCCGGGCTAGGGTTGGAGGCGACCCGCGGGCTCCCCTTTCTGATGTTAACTGAAAATACAACTTACATGCTTTGCTTAATTAGTGATAGAAAATAGAAGAAGATAGAAGAAGAGATTAGCCCAATCGATTTTTTATGCCCAAAAAAAGAGAGAGCACTCTACCGGGCAAACACTGTCGTGAATCAGGGGAGCAGGGATGGATCGTGGAGGTACTGTCGTGAATCAGGGGAGCAAACACTGGCGTGAATCAGGGGAGCACTCTACCGGGCAAACACTGATAACGCAAAACGCATGCATGATTGTGCCCGTACGTAAGTACGTCGGGCGTGTCGTCACTCCACCAACGATCGGACGCCTGGTCGCGCGCGTTGCGTTGTCGGGTGCGGGTACCAGCTTTCCGTAACTGCTCCTAAAATCGTGTTTGGATCTTTCAACTAACTCCCGTATATAAGATAAACCCAGTTTCCACAAAGCCAGGAAAATAGGCATAGTAAAAACTGGTCCACATCGTTTTTAATAAAATTGGTTTTCGGGAACCACGTTTCAGGCCCGCCACGGTAGTGCTAACTACTATCCACGTTCTAGGCCAGCCACGTCCAAACATATTTTTAATAAAATGACGCTAACTAATTATCCATCGGAAAACTGTTTTTTCTAAAAACCTGCTTAAAACTCGTTTAGCTAAAACCTATTTATATATTTTAAAGATCCAAACAACCAAGCCAGGGAAGGTAACCTCCTCATCCCCGAATCCCCGATATAGCGAGGGCCGAGGGCTCCGCGAGGCAGGCGTCCTGACAGGCCGGCAGGTCCATCATCAAGCTGCTATTCGTCGACAAGCATTTTTTGCTGCCATAGATGCAGCTTAGCCCCCTATTCCCGTCCGATCTGGGAAAGCATGCATATGGAGATAGACACGGCGGCTTATGTGGCGCGGAGAGAGAGAGAAGGGAGAGCCCCGTCCGGTCGGCTGAAACACATCGCCACAGCCCGCTCCCAGTCCCAGCTCGACCTGCCGTTTCTCCATCTCTCTGTCTCCCTCCCCCTCCTGATCCCATCGACCACGCGCCGACGATGGCTTCTTCGCCGACGACGGTGAGGGAGGTGGCGAGCGAGGGAGTGGCTGCGCCCACGGCGCCGGCGAGGAAAGGGGAGGTGAAGCGGTCTTCGCCGACCGCACGGGAGACGACCATGCTGTCGCTCAGCATGGTCGCCGTTCAGGTGATCGTCGTGGGGATGTTGCTGCTCTCGAAGCTCACTCTCAGTGCTGGAATGAGCCCCTTCATCATCCTTGTGTACCGCAATATGATCGCGGCAGCCGCCGTCGCCCCTCTCGCCGTCTACTTCGAGAGGTACGTGTTCCTTTCTCTTTTTTTTTTTTGTTTTTTCGTCGTGGGTATTCATTCAGTTGAATACCCTTTTTTTTGCGAAAAAGATCTAATCATATATATTGTGGTATACTTCCTCCGTCACATAAAGATCATTTCCATTCTTAATTTTGTTTTTGTTTTTGTGCTTCTTCTTTTGCCGAGGCCCATCTTGAAAGTATTCAAGGGTATTCCGGTTGAATGCTCTCTTTTTTTTGCGAAAAAAGATCTATACATATAGTGTAGTATATATGTATATGTATTGGGAAAAAAATGAAAATGAATGAAGGTAAATAAGCGGCCACTCTTTACTTCTTTCCTAGTTTCCCTCCCCACCCTATGGCCCAATACGGTCCACCAGAGAGCTCTGCGTCTCTCTCAGAGACTATGGGCTCCCTCCAAACGTTCTCGTCACCCACTCACCCGGCCAAACCCTATGCGGCGTGGGCGGTGTCTTTAGCCGGCAGCCGCGGCCGGCCACCACTGCGCGAGCGTGTTCTGTGCGGCCGAGCTGCCCGAGCACAGAGCCAAGTCAGGAGTACCTATGTTACCGTGTAAGTGAAATTGAGAATTTGGATGAAAATGCGAGTGAAATTAGGAAGAAAAACAGGGATATTGCCATTGAGGTCTCATTGCCGTTAACTGTTTCAATATTTAGGTTTTCGTTGTCTCAACCATGAAGAGGAAAAAATAGGGGAAGGTAGTATCATATCCTCTATATGACTATATATATTGGGATCATATGTTGCCACTTATTTGCTATGTTGAACTATTGTTTTTTTTTGTGTTAGACAATTTTAAATTATGCTCAAATTCTATGAATAATATGAAATCATGCTCAATTATGCGTTATATATTACCCCAAATTCAGTTATTAATTTACTAATGCAATCACTCAACATTAGTCTATATACTTTGTGAAACCACCGTAAGGATTAGTAGCAGCACTGCAGAAGTACTGTTTCTTATCATTCGTCAGGAAAAAAACAAATCCACATTACCCTATTAAAAGTAGCGTTTCAGAGTTTCATATGATAAATGTTGAATTCCTCATGTGCATATATTAGATATTTTTACCAATGGCGGCAGCCAACTGCCCATATAGCAATATGATTGAATAAGATCAAGTATTCCATTCTTCATTCATAGCTGATCAAGCAATGCAATGCATATAGACATATAATTGCATACGTTGCTAACTTAGATGCACAATAATTGAGGGGATATTTAATTTTTTTTTATAGAATATGTCAGAAGTGGTATTTTAGTTGCAAATTTTACCGGTCACTTAGGTTATCTATCATAATCAGAAAGTGTGGGTAATTTAGACACAAACTTATGAGATCACTTTGGATTATGTTTGGTAAATTTGTAGATTTAAGGGGTTTCTTGATGTTCTTTTTCATAATGTCAGAGTTGTTTTTTTTTTTTTTTTTGCCTTAGGAAAAGTAGAATAGACCCAAAAGCTAATATTAGAGTATACCGAAATGATGGCAGGCTATTCTAATTTTTTTAGGATTTATAATTTTTTTCTAGCTCATCACATACAGATTAACATGGATGTGACAATGGAGCATCCAACCAACACATCCAGGAACAGCGGCCCCAGTTCGACCGTAGTTCTGCATGCCCGCATCCACTTCACCGAACTGCTTCCTTCCCAAGCAGACCCAATTAACACTGACCACCCCATCCTGCTCGCACTGAAAAGTCACAGGCTCGACTCGACGAGAAAATCCATCAGGCGGCTTTGCGTCTAGAGGATCCAGAAGTGGGAGGAGGACGAGATCAGGGCGGCAATCAGATCCTGATGGCGTCCCCTTCCTGGCCATGCTAGCCACAAATACTCCCTTGGCTGCACTATCCCTTAAACCCATCAATGCCGGTGTGCAATCCCACAACAGCCCAAACCATATATAAGTCTCAGCTACTGCGCCCAAATTCTTGCCAGCCTCTACCTCATTAAACCACAATTGCAAACATTGGGTAGATTGAAAGACCTCACAGGAGTCCATTCTGGTTGACACATGTTGCTAAGTGTGAGATCTGGCTACGCATGGGCATGCATGGGTGGCACCAAGATTACTTTTTCCAAAAGGTTACCAAGAGCTTTGTCGAAAGTATGTTAGAAGAAGAAAAAAAAGAGGTTACAAACGCTCCAGGCTCTCTTCTTGGCATTCTACATTGAATCTAAGTTACCAAATTTTTCACTTGAATCTATATTCTATATGTTGTATGCTGGACAATATTACTATGAACCGTATTTTCTTTTGGTAGCTAATTAAAGTTGACACCTCAGTTGTAAATTATTAGCACAGGGCCTACAATTTGTTAGGGACGTGCGGCCCTTTTCTGATAAAGAGCACTTGGAGAATGTTGTCCTCACTTAAAACTCATAATTTATTTCATGTTTTTGTTGCAGGGAAATGTGGAAAGAGATAAACTGGTCTGTATGCTGCTGGATTTTTGCAAATGCTGCGTTTGGGTGAGCACTCGAACTCATCAATAATGTTTTCTGAACTCAGCTTGTTAGTCCGTACGGTTGTATATATATTCTCTGTTATGTACCAATAAAAAAAATTCGACCTGCGAGGGGCAAGCCGCCCCCCGGGCATTATACGTAAGAAGAAGGCCTTCTCACACAGGCCGAGAAAACCTCCGAACCCCAGCCCCGGCCCGACACTGGGAGACGTAACCCGTCAGATGGGCCGTTTCCTTTAAACCAGTGCTTTGGCACCCGGGACCAGCGAGGGGATTTTTTTAACCCAGGAGTCAAACTCAGGACGTGCCGCCGGAGTGACTAGCATATCTCGGTTAACCAACTGGACTAGCCATCTTTTGGCGTTATGTACCAATACTTTATACGATTTCCTTAGGAAACCGAACCAGTTTCATTAGTAGCTGATATAACTAGTACATTACAAGGACGCAGTGCATCTCTTTCAAGCGTGTACATACCTTGTTTCTTGCCTCTTATATTGCAGAGACGTCCTGGCAATGGGCCTGTATTTCTACGGGCTGCGGACGACCAGCGCTGCTTACTCTTCTATCTTCCTCAACCTGATCCCAATTGCCACCTTCGTCACTGCGATAGTGCTACGGTATGTATGATCAATAATTCTCAACGTGATACACAGTGTGATTGCGTTTAACGTGTCTGTGTGTTGATCTCCGTTTAGGGCTGAGAATCTAGCACTGGGACAGTGGCCAGGAAAGATGAAGCTGCTTGGCGCGCTGCTCTGCGTCGGCGGAACCATGCTGGTAAGCCTGCTGAAAGGCCCGCTGCTGCATCTTTGGCCCACCAACCTGCTCGGGTACTCCCAGGCACCTGCAGCCAACGCGACGGGTGCTCACCACAACATGGTGGTAGGTACCCTCTGGTTGTGTGGCAGCTGCATGAGCTATGCACTCTACTTCATCGTCCAGGTAATACAAACCGCTACAGTCTTTTTTCTTATTACCATTTTGAACCGATGACGGCCAAAAAAAGAAACTACTACCAGGAGAGGCTTGTGAAGGTGTTCCCGTCAACCTATTGGTCATGCTTTTCCTTTAGCAATCCTAGCGATCATTTATAACTTAGCCTCCTGCCTTCATTTGGGAAAATATAAATTTGACACTCGGTACTCACCGAGCAATGTGCTACGCAATAGTTCTGTGCGCTTGCAGAATCCCTCCGCTAGTCGTTAAGAAATATCAACAACTAGGAAGTCTCATGTTCCTGGTTGTCTGAGTTTATAATTTAGCGAACACTCCATGGGATGTCATGGACTCTCCACTGGAAACTAGGTGCTCTCAGGTACTTTGGCTATTCACTATAAATTGGCAAACACTCTGCATAATGCCACAGACTCTCCGCTGATTCATATCTACAGACGATAAGGCTCTGCTGGGTAATTTTCTAGAACTGGCGGACACTCCGTCGATTCTGACGAACTCTCCGTTGAATGGTCGACAGAACCTATGTTCATAGCTTTTCATGGTTGATCTTGGGTTTCAAGCCTAGATGTGTTATGCTGTGGTTCATGCATGTGTAAGATATTCCTAGGGTAGTTTAGGTGACTCACTAGGCTTAAGGTAACTAGGTTTGGAGCTAGGTTTACTAAGTGCAACTATGGATTTGGGATTAAACCAAAAACATGAGAAAAATAGGGGATAAACCATGAGATTGAGATGAAGTCCTTAGTTCTGAGATTTGGGAGCTTTTGTAGCCAAAACCTGAAGATCCAACTTCTTTTCACCTTTACTTCTTCATCCAAAGGAAGATTGGCTTCTCATGAGCATTCTCTTGCAAAATTCCAAAAGATGAATCAAAAGAAATGCAAGGAATGAGAGTTATTCTTCTTGAGCTCACCATGAAAAAAGTTGAAGATGTAGATGGAGTCCAAGAGGTGTTACTGGTGCTGTTCTACTTCTTCCTTCCTCCAATCCTTTCCCCCTCTTTCTAGTTCTAGGGTTCTTGCTTGGTCTTGAGTGTAGAGAGAGGAGTGTGTTGCAAATGAAGGGATGAGTGAGGGAGTGAGTGAGGAGGTGTGGTTTTAGCTGAGGGTTATTCCATTCTTGTGCTGACATGTGGGCCCAACTCTTTATAAATGGAAAACAACCCATTCCCCACTTATCTTCGCTGACCTATGAGTTGGCGGATGGTTCGGTAAGTCCGGCGGATCGTCTGGTAGATCTCTGTCTTTGCTGAATTAGCTAAGTAGTCAAGTGGCTTGGTATTGGAGACCAAGAATTTTATACTCTAGGGTGTCTTCTGAGGTTGAGTTGATGTTGATGATACCATTAGGTTGTCTTCCAGCTTTCATAGAGATTGACTAACCCTTGTGGTCATTAGCCTGACCATGCCCATTCTGGGGATACTTGCGGGGTTAATCAATGAATTTACAAGGATGGTTCTTGCTCAAAGCACCAGGTATCTCTACAAGGGCTCGGTAGGGTGCTCCCTCTGATGGTCCAAAATGAGAGCCTACATTGTAATGAAATCGAGTCGTTACAATAGGTCCCCTAAATGGGATAATGAGGCATTAGTATATACCATTGTTGGTCACGGCTGATTGAGGCAAGGGTGTGTTAGCATCCACTCAGTCTTCAGCCAAGCAATCACCATCTTTATTAGATGCCCTTGTGTTCGATCCAATGCGACGCTCAAACATCGTGTTACGATGGGTCAATAACGCATGTCTTTGTCCAGATGGAACATGTGATCTTTGTGTCATATGGCTAGACAGTAACTCATCACATCCTTCATCATCGGCCTCGTCATGAGGTGGAGGAATATAAAGAGGTTGCATTAGACTCTGGGATAACCCAATCACTAGATTTTGTCATAGTTCCATGAGCTCCAGATGTGCCCGCAGTTGGCCACACAACCTCAGGAATATACAATGGGTTCTCCATGGCGATAGACTCTAGGTGCAAGGTGTGCTTTCGCAACTCTTTGATTTTTTTCTTAGACAATTTCAATGCCTCCTTATGCTTGGGTTCCCTATTGTGCAACTTTTGGCGCTCATGCCTTGTTTCCCTCTGTTCAGGTGTTGTATTTTTGTACCATTCATGCTTGTAGTTACTTTTTGATGTACTTTGCACACATGTTTCATCAGCACCGGGAATAGGGATCTCAATTTCTGTCTCATCTGTCAATGTAATCATATAAATACAATCATTAGCTTTATTGAATCATACTATTGCAATATAATTTTAAGGACCTAAAATATTTCAACATCTTTAATTACATACAACAATATTATTGATCTGATAGGAATCATTCCTATGGAGCCAATCATTTGTTTCAACAGGATCCACGTTTTCCTTATTTGATGCAACGTCATTATCTACAAATATTTACACATTGCATATATCTGTAATAAAAAAATACATGTTAGTTCATTAGTACATGACAATGTCAATATGTTAGGATGCATTACAATTGGTAGTTCTAATAACATTATGGTTTTTTCTTTGATGATGGATTCACGGTGCCTCTTATAAATTGCATCCTTTTGTTAACGCCACCTAGCTCTATCCCTTTCCCTCTTACTCTCCATTTCTGGCTCATCTATCAAAGTAATCATATAAATACAATCATTAGCTTTATTGAGTCATATTATTGCAATATCATTTTTAGAGACCTAAAATATTTCAGCATCTTTAATTACATGATAACCGAGCGGACATGTTCTCGTCAACAATATTGTGGGTCTGACAACAAAAAAGCACATGGTAACCTGCTCCTTTGACCCTATACATAACTCAAAAATATACTGCCTCGGGGATCAAAGAAAATTAAGTGTAGCAGTAGCATCTATTTTCTATTGTGCTATATATATAGAAAAAATATCGATACCAGTAGCATCTGTTTTTAGTTTTGCTTGAGAACAAGTAGCATCTGCTTTCAGTTTTTGCTATTGTCGGATTGCTACAGTTTTATACTTTTTCTATAGTTTTAGTAGTTTTGCTATTCAGCAAGTGCAGGTTTTAGAGTTTTTAGATTCTGTTTTTACAGATTAATAGTAGGTTCTGTGCTTGTGCTAGCATTTGTTTTCAGAAATTTGTGATAACTGTCACTGGGAAATTATAGAATGTCTCTGAACAGATTTCCACTGAATTATGATGTTAATTTTCATGACAAGAAGAAGATGAAAAGACCAAAGAATAACCGACTCAGATTGATAGAGACTTGCATGATTAAATTAGTTTGCATCACATAAAACAAAAGTTAACAATAATTAACAGAGCTCCATCAAACTGAAACATAGAAACTTTGAGCGTAAAACCAAATTGAGTCTGAGACTATGAAACAATAGTGGGTGAAATTACCTGATCACCGGGATCGAACTGACTGCTTGGAACTAATGCTAGATGTTGTATAGGAGATGCTGCATGAGACAAAGAAGAGGAGAACATGCACAGGCCACAGGGTGAGCTAAACTGTCAAATGAAACAGAGAAACTTTGAGCGTAAAACCAAATTGAGTATGAGACTATAAAACAATAGTGGGCGAAATTACCTGATCACCGGGATCGAACTGACTGCTTGGAACTAATGCCAGATGTTGTATAGGAGATGTTGCATGAGTCAAATAAGAGGAGAACATGCACAGGCCACAGGGTGAGCTAAACTGTCAAACGGTGATGCATTTTAAAAAGACTCCGGTGAATGTCTTCACTGGTGGAGTTCTGCTATATTAGCGTTGGACGCCGAAACTGCCCAAGAGGAGCTAAAGCCTTTACTGAATTGTAATTGCCACCAAATAAATTAGTAGGTACTGTCTGCTCAAAAAATAATGAATGACTGAAGATGATGTCGGATAGTAGCCAAAGAAAAAAAATACATGATTTCTTTTTCAACTCTGATCTGTCATCATAGGAATGCAAAAGCAATCAGAAAAAGGAAAGTCTTTTCAGCTCTGATCCCACTATCATCACCGGAATGCAAAAGCAATCAGAAAAAGTGAAGGTTGCAGCATTCAGAGCTTAAACTGAAAGACCTTTTGCATTCAGAACTTGTGGGAGGCTGGGAGCCAGAACGTTGAACCGTGGCAAGGGATCTGCCCCTTCTTCCAACTCTGAAAAATTGCATAGGTAACGTTTAGTTATAACTATCTTGTGTGAGGCAGAGAGGGAGATAATGCTGGGGAGAGCAACACACTGCTATTGTGGGAGGCATGCACCCTGTCAGCAATCAGTGGCAGTATACTAATAAAAGATCTCTGAAAGGTTCATCAACTGTTAAATGGTCTACAGAATGTCTTATAGAGAAATGATGTTATATTATTAACAAACAAAAAATTTCACCAGATATATTATCGCTATAGGATTCTGTCATGTGGAAATCAGATTTCGAGAGTTCACATGTACAAAAGATTAATGAAACAAATCAGCTTATATATTATTAGTAAAGAGATATATGCATGCATCATTCGAATGTCTCAGTGCTTTCAAATGATCCGCAGTATATCAAAATACATACATCCAGATGGACCATATATACATACAAGGAGTGTCTTTTTTTTGGAAATCAAATGATGGGACATGAGAAGAAAAACACATATTCGATTTATGGCATATTTGGCCTTCAAGTTCTAGCAGTTCAAGCATAGTAGATCATGTAAGGAATTGAGATACCATACTTCATTCCATCTATCTTACAGGAAAAAAACAGCTCTGAGTTACCTTTGCTATGAATTGACTTAAATTGTCGAGTTGTTTCTTTTTAGTTGGTTGCTGCTGCAGCTAGTCACCAATTGACTTAAATCTCACATGACTATATTTTCACCTTATTAAATAGACAATGTAACATGGGATCCTGAATCTAAACATTGATGTATTAAGCACCTCTGAAAGCTATCAAGCAACAGGGGATCCTGAATCTAAACATTGATGTATTAAGCACCTCTGATAGATTATATATTTCTCTTTTTAACATTTCACAGAAAATAAGATGCTATATATTCCATCTTAAAGAAATTTATATCGGGAGCGAGCGACACGCCAAGGGGAGCGTCGGGCGGTCACGCGAGCGAGGGAGCATGTGAAGCGGGCGGGCGAGGGAGCGATGGTGTGCGACGCTGGGTCAACGATTCTCTTTTCAATGTTTTAGTTGTAGATAGATAGATGTTTTTTCCTCAAATATGCAAAAGATTTGCATATCATTGTATTAAGTAGAAGAGTTTAAACAAACATACAACACGCTTCTATCGAGCGCCGAAGGAGGTCGACCTAACACAGCCGAAGCTGAACCATCCTAGCAAAAGACCTCTTGTTTGGATATTACATAAAAGGAAACAACCAATATCGACGCAGCTTTGCGACCTAGGAGGTGGCCTTGCGTCTCCGTGACTGCCTGGACGAGCCCTTTTCAACGGTCGGGAAGAGCGCATGCAGCGCCTCGGCATTGGACGTAGTCAGATTGCAGTCGAAGAGCTTGTCAAAGGCCTCCAGCTTCGACGTGGATGGCGTTGAAGGGCCCTTGGTGTAGCCCATATGCTGCATGATCAACACCTCACCTCGCTTGGAAGCTAGTACTCGGGAAAGGCTCTGAGCTGCCAACCGCATGCTCCGCCACGGTAGCACCGGCTTAGCAGGAGGTTGCTCAGGAGGCTCACGAATCAGCGGAGAGTCCCGCTTACGCCTCACTTCGTTGATGAAGTTGTCGAGGTGGCGTTTGGCGGAGTCGTCGTTGTCCACAGTCGTATCCACCGATGGTGAACCGAGAGGGCCAGCATCCACCGTGAGGTGGACTGGTCCAAAGCCTGGCGGGTGGCTGAGCTCCGTGTGTGTCTTCGGCGAGTCCACCGCCCACTAAACGGGGCACGGGGGAGGCGTCCGCTCACAGGAGACCACCGCTGGGTCCTCGTCCTCCAGCTAGGGGCCGCCGCTGCCGTGGCCTCATCCTGTAGCTGGGTGGGCACCGAAGGTGACGACAGACGCTCGAGGGAAGGGCACGCGATGATCCGACTGTCGATGAGCGAGGCTGCGAACTCCTCAACCATCGGGTCCTCCATAATGTCACGATCATGCATGGCATCCGGGTACAGCGTCCGGGTCAACGGGCCAGGCTCGACGATGGCCATCTCGTTGGTCAGCTCACCGTGCCTTGTCTGAGTTCTAGCAGCGACCAAGGTGAAGTCTAGTGCAGTCTGGGCGGCCCTTGCCGACCGCCTGTGACTGTCGGTGGTGATACTCGTTGCCACAATGGTGTCGCCCCCTTCAGTCGTCGCCGACGTCTCCGACGTCGCCGACATCTCTGACGTCTGCGCCCACTGCCGCCGCGCACAGTCGCAACTGGCACAACTGTAACAGCACCCGGCACAGCTCCAGCCGAGCTCAGTGTGTCGCCCTGAGTACGTGGCCAGGTGCCCGAGGTACGCTCCTAGATAGGTCGGCGTGGCCGGCCTTCTATGGCACCAGATGTGCCGAAGCTGGAAGGAGGCACCGTCTGCCGTCGATTGAGCGAGGGGACGCAGGTACCGGCTTTGCTGGGCGACAAACGACATTGAGGTCCCCATCCGCTCCGTAGCATCCCGAGCCCACGACTGAGGGGGGCTGGGGTTTCACCGGCCGCCGAACAACATCAAGGTAGGAGCCCACAGGCTGCTCGTCATCGGATTCCTCGTTGCCGACATCATCCACCCACCGACGGTGCTTAGAACGCCCTCTCGGTGAGCCGCTTGGGTAGAATGGGGCCGCGGCCGGCGAGAGTGAGCTGGCCGCGGGTGCTGCGGCGACCTCCGGGTGCCCACAGATCGAAGGCTGTCGGAGTTCTGACGCAGGCGCTCCTTTCACCGGCGTGCATCGTCGACTGCATGGTGCTCGGCAGAGGTGTCCCGCACGTTGACCCCAGGTCCTGCGAAGCGCGGTCAGCGCGACACGACGACTGCCCATCCCCTGCACAAGCTCCGTCGTCAGGACAGCACCGCGAAGGAGGGGGTCGCGCTGGAGGAAGGAGGGAGGGGAGGGGAGGTGGAGCTGGCCGCCATTTCGGGCGCGGCGGCCGGCAGCGGCGGCGTCCTCGACGGGGAGGAGTCGCGGGAAGGGCGGGCATCCCGCATGGCGCAGAGGAGGATGCACGTGGGGGAGGAGGAGGGGTAGGTGGGCTAGGGTTGGAGGCGACCCGCGGGCTCCCCTTTCTGATGTTAACTGAAAATACAACTTACATGCTTTGCTTAATTAGTGATAAAGAATAGAAGAAGATAGAAGAAGAGATAGAAGAGATTAGCCCAATCGATTTTTTATTCCCAAAAAAAGAGAGAGCACTCTACCGGGCAACACACTGGCGTGAATCAAGGGAGCAGGGATGGATCGTGGAGATACTGTCGTGAATCAGGGGAGCAAACACTGGCGTGAATCAGGGGAGCACTCTACAGGGCAAACACGGAGGGCAGTCCCAATGGTGCATTGATGATTGTTTCTATTCTCATTAAATGACTTGTCACGTAGGCAAAACGCTGACATGGCAACGTAATTAATGAAAAAAGAGAGCAAAAATCATAGAAATAGTTTCTTCATGAAGAAATCAGGTCTACTCTTGACCCAATGCACCAAGAAACCATGAAATCACCATTGGGGAGAAACCACCAGTTTCTAGGGAGCTCGTGTCGCACTCCCATTGGAGGAAGAAGATAGAGTTGAGAGAGAAAGAGAAAATAATTATTACTCATAGAAACCATGGGTTGGAAAACAGTATTTTTTTGTGCAGTATCCTATGTTATAGAAACAACTAGTTTCTTTCATTGGGACTGCCCTGAAAAAAACTAGTAGTTTCTATAACATAGGATACCGCACAAAAAAGTACTGCTTTTCAACCCATGATTTTTATGAGTAATAATTATTTTCTCTTTCTTTTTCTCAACTCTATCTTCTTCCTTCAATGGAAGTGTGGCACGAGCCCCCTAGAAACCGGTGGTTTCTCCCCAATAGCGATTTCATGGTTTCTTTGTGCATTGGGTCAAGAGAAGACCTGATTTCTTCATGAGGAAACCATTTCTAGGATTTTTGCTCTATTTCTTCATTAATTACGTTGCCATATTAACGTTTTACCTACGCGGCACGTTATTTAATGAGGATAGAAACCATCATCAGTATACTGTTGAGACTGCACTGATAACGCAAAACGCATGCATGATTGTGCCCGTACGTAAGTACGTCGGGCGTGTCGTCACTCCACCAACGATCGGACGCCTGGTCGCGCGCGTTGCGTTGTCGGGTGCGGGTACCAGCTTTCCGTCACTACAGGAAACAGGTCCTTTGCCTACAGCCGAAAGCAGTCGGCAAAGGCAGTTTTCCTGTCGGCAAAGGCTTTGCCGACCGTTTCTCCACGTGGCTGTCGGCAAAGATCTGTCGGCAAAGAATTAGTCGGCAATGACTTCTTTGCCGACAGCCACGTGTCAAGCTGTCGGCAAAGCCTTTGCCGACAGCCAGCTGTACAGTCGGCAAACGCTGACGGCGCCGTCAACCCTGACCGAGGCTTTGCCGACAGCCCTGACCTACGGCTGTCGGCAAAGACTTTGCCGACCGCTGCACAGTGGCTGTCGGCAAAGCCTTTGCCGACAGCCGTCGGTCAGGGCTGTCGGCAAAGCTTTGGTCATTTTGCCGACTGCCCTGTAATCCTGTCGGCAAAGCTGGAATCCGTGGTCAGGGAAACCCAGCTTTGCCGACTGTTTCCTGTCGGCAAAGCTGGGAACCAATTTTTTTTTTCAATTTTTTTTCCTCATTTCAGTTGCATTTTAACCACATTTAAGCCACATATTGCATACACATCACATTTGAACACAGTAATTCACAATAATATCACCGAAACAGCGCATTTAACAATAAAATTCAGTTTTCACATGAATCCATACATAAAGGTCCCGAAATACAACGATACATGTCCAAAACGAATCCATACAAGTCCAACATGCACATAACATGTCCAATGTGCCACACGTTCATCGATGAAGGTCCAAAAGCGAGAAGCAAAGATACCTAGCTCTGTGCGTCGTCCCCAGGGGTCCCAGAGCCACCACCGTGCTCATACAGACGCCAACCCGACTGCGAAGACGTACCGTAGTTCCACCTGTTCTGCGGCGCTGTGACGCTTGCCGGCCCGGAGTGCCCCTGCTGCGTCGGGAAAGGCGGCCACGAGGAGTACCCCTGCGACGGTGGAGGGTACATGTACGGCTGCGTGGGGTAGGTCGGGTAAGCTTGGTAGGGTGGAGAAGGACCCAGTGGAGGGCTAGCACCTGGAGTCGGGTTCGAACCTGCCGACTGTGCCTGCACAAAAGCCAATTGATGTAATTAGTACCTGCATGATGGGCGTATGACCATCTCAGGTATCTTAGACTGATTTTTGTTGCCATCTTTGCCTTCTACCTCCACATACCTAGAGGCTTTGCACTTTGGACAGTGTGTTGCTTTCTCGTGGTCTCCCCTGAACAGTACGCACCCCTTCGGACAAGCTTGGATCCCCTCGTACGGCATCTTCAGTGCACGAAGGAGCCTCTGTGACTCGTACGTGTTCTTCGGCAGGATGTGATCCTTCGGAAGCAGTGTGCCAACAACTGTCAACACGAGATCGAAACCGTCTCGACTAATGCCCAGTTGTGATTTCAACGCTATTAGGCGTGAAATGGCATCCAGTTGCGTAACCGTTGTCTTCTCGTGGAGAGGCTTCTGTGCCGACTCCAGCATGGTGTAGAACGCCTTTGCGGTTTCCTCTGGATCATCCTCTACCTCCACTCCTTCGGCAAACCGTCCTTCGTGATAGTCTGCCATCATGTCTGCCATCCCGGCATCTGCATCACACTCCTCGAGGAGGGATCTCACCACCTCCTCCCTAATACGATCGCGTTCACCATGGTAGATCCAGCGGGTATAGTTTGGAACGAACCCGTTCTTGTAAAGATCTTTCCACACCTGGCTCTTTTGTTTCTTTTTCTTGTTCTTGCACTTGCTGCACGGACACCGCATCCGACATGACCCTCTAGCAGCTGCGCCAAAAGCAAGCTCTAGGAAAGCATTGACACCCCTCACCCAGTCACCGCTCTTACTTGCAAAGCCCGTGTACATCCACTGACGGTCAGCCATCCTCTGTCATGCGCCAATGTAAGCGAGAAATAAAACCAGCATTTGCATCTACAAAGCGTTCCTGCCATCTAATAGGTGAAGGATAGGTCCTAATCCCACCCGAGGATGCGTAGATAAGGTTAGGTTCCATGTTCTGCTCCCGTCCGAGTCAAAATTTCGGCAGCACCTCCCCGTTGTTCTCCAGATACACGTCCTTTTCGGAGAGTGTGTATCCGAAGAACAACGGGGAGGTGGTGCCGAAACTCCGACTCGGACAGGAGCGGAACATGGAACCTAACCTTATCTACGCATCCTCGGGCTGTCCAAAAAACGTGGACAATCCGAAACAGATACCGTCGCAGATATGCAGTGATCCGCATACCTCGAACCATATCTGTTTCGAACGGGAGACGCCTAACTGGGGTACACGATCGATCTACGGCAATGATACGAGAGAGAGTATGTGTATACCTAGGGTGGCGAAGGAGTCAGGCTAGCGGGGCAGTGGCGAGTCGCTGCAGTGGCGAGGCGACGCGGTGCAGGCAGTCCAACTACGCCCAAGCAGTGGAAGGTCGTCGAGGTCCCTCTGAAGAGCTCTTCTCCTGCATAAAAGACCTTAGGTTAGACTTCATTGAAAAATTTCGGCAGCACTTCCCCTGCACAGGGAGGTTTTCTAAACCTGCAAAAAAACAACGCCACGAAGGCCGACATCCATATAGCGGCACGAAGGCCGACATCCATATAGCGGCACGAAGGCCGACATTCATATTCAGGCACGAAGGCCGACATTCTCAACATTATACCTTCGATGACGGCGAAACGTCCTCGCGGAACGTCCTGCTGGCTGGCTGCAGCCTCTCTCGGCCAGCTGTGGCCTGCTGCAGCCTGCTACGGCTGGCTGTGGCCGGCTGCGGCTGGCTGCGGCTGGCCGGAGGTGGCTGTCGGTGGCCAGCAGGTGGCTGCAGCTGGCCGGAGCGCACTGCAGGCGGCCGGGGCTGGTCGGAAGAGCCGACGGCGTTCCTGCACGGTGTAGACCTACCCGAGCGGAGCCGAGGGTGGAGAGGGCAGGGTAGGGTGGGAATGGAGTGGCCGGCGCGACCGGTGGGCGCGCGTGGGGGAGCTGCCTGGCGGGCAGGGGCAAGGGAGCAGGGGCTGGCGAGCAGGGAGCTGGCGGGCAGGGGGATGGCGGCAAGGGAGCAGGGGGCACCTGGAGTGGCCTGCTGGCCCCCGGGGTGGCCGGCTGGCGGCCGGGCCAGTCGGGATCTGGCCGGGGCGGGGGGGCGGCCGTGGAGGGAGGGGGAGGGATGCGCGAGGAACGGGGGAGGGGCGGCCGCGGGGGCGCGGACGGGGAGGGGCGGCCGGGGGGGCGGAAGGGAGGGAGGGGGGAGGGCACGGCCGGTAGGGTCGGCGCGGGGCGCGGTGGGGAGGGGGCGGGGAGGGGAGAGGCGGGGAGGCGCGGGGCGAGCGGCGTGGCTCAGCGCGCGCCTGTGCGGACGGCGCCCGGTCGGGCAGGGGCGGGCGCGGCGGCGGCGGGCGGCAACGGGTGTTCGGGGTGCGGTGGGGGGTGGTGGCCACGGGTGTGGGAGGTGGCGCGTGGTGGCAGTGGCGGGGGCGGTCGGGCTCCGTGCGGCGTCTTGGAGGAGCGGTCCGCAGCGGTGGCGTGGGTCGGGTGGCGGGGGGCGTGGGGGCGGACGGGGGGTGGCTGTGGCGGGCGGGGGTTTCAGGGGGGTGTGGGGGGCGGGTGGGCGGCGGTGTTGCGCGGAGAGGTGGCCGGAGCGCGTGGGGCAGGGCGAGGCGGGCAGGGCAGCGCAGCGGGGGCGGCACGGCGGGCGGCCGCTGCGTGGTGCGGCGCGGGCGAGGGATTGGGAGGAAGAGGAGGGGATAAGGCGCTGGTGGGCCGACTTGGGCTTTTTAGGGTTGGCTCTTTGCCGATAGCAGGACAGGGCGGCAGTCGGCAAAGGCAGCTCTTTGCCGACTGCTAGGTCGGCAAGCAGTCGGCAAAGTCTTCTTTGCCGACGGCCGCCACAAGCAGTCGGCAAAGTTTTCTTTTTTTGGTTGTTTTCCTATCTAATATTTTTTGTACGTTCTTCCAACATTAAATACGTCACAAATTCAAAAGTTGGAGAATTTTTTAGTTTTTTTATATATTTCGTGAATTTATTTCATTTTCATGAATTTTTTCGCGTAATTCAATTTTGAATTGTAGGTGCATGAAAAAACGAAACATGGGCATTCGAAAAATGATATTCATGTTGGACAATGTATTTTGAGGCTGTGTGCATAAACTCACCGAAAAGTTTGAAGTCCTTGCCCACAAAATAAGAACATCTCGACGCGGTACAAGTGCTTTTAAATTATATAAAATCCAAACAACGTCGAAAAATCACGAAACTTGTGGACGTGTCGTGTTATCGCATGTGGAGGCTACGATAAAAATTTGAGAAAATTTGGAGCAAGTTTGAGCTGGTGAGTGTTCAAATCCCATAACGCAACTGGATGTGTCCTCTTATCACATGTGGAGATCTCTGGGTTTGAACACTCACCGGCGCAAACTTGCTCCAAACTTTCTCAAATTTTTATCGTAGCCTTCTAATGCGATAACACGACACATCCACAAGTTTTGTGATTTTTCGACGTCGTTTGGATTTTATATAATTTAAAAACATTTCTACCGCGTCGGGATGTGCTTATTCTGTGAGCAAGGACTTCAAGTTTTTCGGTGAGTTTATGCACACAGCCTCAAAATATGCTCTCTAACATGAATATCATCTTTCGAATCACTAAGTTTCGTTATTTCATGCACCTGCAGTTCAAATTTGAATTACGCGGGAAAATTCATGAAAATGAAATAAATTCACGAAATATAGCGAAAACTTTCAAAAATCCTCCAAATTTCAACATAGACTTGTAAACAATATAGTAAGGTCACACAAAAAGTCTTAATTCAAAATTCAAAAAAAAATAAAAATTTTGCCGACAGCATGTCCTGGCTGTCGGCAAAGGGCTGCCTTTGCCGACAGCCTGACGGTTGGGCTGTCGGCAAAGCCGACGGCGTCTGTCACCGTTACCCCAGGACGCGATTTGCCGACTGAGGTTCTTTGCCGACCGGCTGGCTGTCGGCAAAGCGACTTCTTTGCCGACCGCAGTCTATCGGCAGTCGGCAAAGCCGGCTATGCCGACTGCCTTTGGTGGCTGTCGGCAAAGAGGGTCTTTGCCGACAGGGATATTCCATCCTGTCGGCAAAGCCCAGGGCTGTCGGCAAAGCCCCGTTTTCCTGTAGTGCGTAACTGCTCCTAAAATCGTGTTTGGGTCTTTCAACTAACTCCCGTATATAAGATAAACCCAGTTTCCACAAAGCCAGGAAAATAGGCATAGTAAAAACTGGTCCACATCGTTTTTAATAAAATTGGTTTTCGGGAACCACGTTTCAGGCCCGCCACGGTAGCGCTAACTACTATCCACGTTCTAGGCCAGCCACGTCCAAACATATTTTTAATAAAATGACGCTAACTAATTATCCATCGGAAAACTGTTTTTTTTTTTCTAAAAACCTGCTTAAAACTCGTTTAGCTAAAACCTATTTATATATTTTAAAGATCCAAACAACCAAGCCATGGAAGGTAACCTCCTCATCCCCGAATCCCCGATATAGCGAGGGCCGAGGGCTCCGCGAGGCAGGCATCCTGACAGCCCGGCAGGTCCATCATCAAGCTGCTATTCGTCGACAAGCTTTTTTGCTGCCATAGATGCAGCTTAGCCCCCTATTCCCGTCCGATCTGGGAAAGCATGCATATGGAGATAGACACGGCGGCTTATGTGGCGCGGAGAGAGAGAGAAGGGAGAGCCCCGTCCGGTCGGCTGAAACACATCGCCACAGCCCGCTCCCAGTCCCAGCTCGACCTGCCGTTTCTCCATCTCTCTGTCTCCCTCCCCCTCCTGATCCCATCGACCACGCGCCGACGATGGCTTCTTCGCCGACGACGGTGAGGGAGGTGGCGAGCGAGGGAGTGGCTGCGCCCACGGCGCCGGCGAGGAAAGGGGAGGTGAAGCGGTCTTCGCCGACCGCACGGGAGACGACCATGCTGTCGCTCAGCATGGTCGCCGTTCAGGTGATCGTCGTGGGGATGTTGCTGCTCTCGAAGCTCACTCTCAGTGCTGGAATGAGCCCCTTCATCATCCTTGTGTACCGCAATATGATCGCGGCAGCCGCCGTCGCCCCTCTCGCCGTCTACTTCGAGAGGTACGTGTTCCTTTCTCTTTTTTTTTTTTGTTTTTTCGTCGTGGGTATTCATTCAGTTGAATACCCTTTTTTTTGCGAAAAAGATCTAATCATATATATTGTGGTATACTTCCTCCGTCACATAAAGATCATTTCCATTCTTAATTTTGTTTTTGTTTTTGTGCTTCTTCTTTTGCCGAGGCCCATCTTGAAAGTATTCAAGGGTATTCCGGTTGAATGCTCTCTTTTTTTTGCGAAAAAAGATCTATACATATAGTGTAGTATATATGTATATGTATTGGGAAAAAAATGAAAATGAATGAAGGTAAATAAGCGGCCACTCTTTACTTCTTTCCTAGTTTCCCTCCCCACCCTATGGCCCAATACGGCCCACCAGAGAGCTCTGCGTCTCTCTCAGAGACTATGGGCTCCCTCCAAACGTTCTCGTCACCCACTCACCCGGCCAAACCCTATGCGGCGTGGGCGGTGGCGGCCGCCGGCCGGCGAGCCGGAGACCGAGGCCGGTGCCTTTAGCCGGCAGCCGCGGCCGGCGCGCGCCACCACTGCGCGAGCGTGTTCTGTGCGGCCGAGCTGCCCGAGCACAGAGCCAAGTCAGGAGTACCTATGTTACCGTGCAAGTGAAATTGAGAATTTGGATGAAAAGTGCGAGTGAAATTAGGAACAAAAACAGGGATATTGCCATTGAGGTCTCATTGCCGTTAACTGTTTCAATATTTAGGTTTTCGTTGTCTCAACCATGAAGATGAAAAAATAGGGGAATGTAGTATCATATCCTCTATATGACTATATATATTGGGATCATATGTTGCCACTTATTTGCTATATTGAACTATTGCTTTTTTTTGTGTTAGACAATTTTAAATTATGCTCAAATTCTATGAATAATATGAAATCATGCTCAATTATGCGTTATATATTACCCCAAATTCAGTTATTAATTTACTAATGCAATCACTCAACATTAGTCTATATACTTTGTGAAACCACCATAAGGATTAGTAGCAGCACTGCAGCACTACAATTTCTTATCATTGGGGCGTACCCAGTGCAGAGAGCTCCCGCTCTGTGCGGGGTCTGGGGAATGTTGTTAGTGGCAAGCCTTACCCTCGCATGTGCAATGCGAGGAGACCGCGACTCGATCCCGGGACCTTCCGGTCACAGGCGGTAAGACTCTACTGCTTGCACCAGGCCCGCCCTTCAGTACAGTTTCTTATCATTCGTCAGGAAAAAAACAAATCCACATTACCCTATTAAAAGTAGCATTTCAGAGTTTCATATGATAAATGTTGAATTCCTAGTGTGCATATATTAGATATTTGTACCAATTGCGGCAGCCAACTGCCCATATAGCAATATGATTGAATAAGATCAAGTATTCCATTCTTCATTCATAGCTGATCAAGCAATGCAATGCATATAGACATATAATTGCATACGTTGCTAACTTAGATGCACAATAATTGAGGGGATATTTAATTTTTTTTTTATAGAATATGTCAGAAGTGGTATTTTAGTTGCAAATTTTACCGGTCACTTAGGTTATCTATCATAATCAGAAAGTGTGGGTAATTTAGACACAAACTTATGAGATCACTTTGGATTATGTTTGGTAAATTTGTAGATTTAAGGGGTTTCTTGATGTTCTTTTTCATAATGTCAGAGTTTTTTTTTTTTTTGCCTTAGGAAAAGTAGAATAGACCCAAAAGCTAATATTAGAGTATACCGAAATGATGGCAGGCTATTCTAATTTTTTTAGGATTTATAATTTTTTCTAGCTCATCACATACAGATTAACATGGATGTGACAATGGAGCATCCAACCAACACATCCAGGAACAGCGGCCCCAGTTCGACCGTAGTTCTGCATGCCCGCATCCACTTCACCGAACTGCTTCCTTCCCAAGCAGACCCAATTAACACTGACCACCCCATCCTGCTCGCACTGAAAAGTCACAGGCTCGACTCGACGAGAAAATCCATCAGGCGGCTTTGCGTCTAGAGGATCCAGATGTGGGAGGAGGACGACATCAGGGCGGCAATCAGATCCTGATGGCGTCCCCTTCCTGGCCATGCTAGCCACAAATACTCCCTTGGCTACACTATCCCTTAAACCCATCAATGCCGGTGTGCAATCCCACAGCAGCCCAACCATATATAAGTCTCAGCTACTGCCCAAATTCTTGCCAGCCTCTACCTCATTAAACCACAGTTGCAAACATTGGGTAGATTGAAAGACCTCACAGGAGTCCACTCTGGTTGACACATGTTGCTAAGTGTGAGATCTGGCTACGCATGGGCATGCATGGGTGGCACCAAGATTACTTTTTCCAAAAGGTTACCAAGAGCTTTGTCGAAAGTATATTAGAAGAAGAAAAAAAGAGGTTACAAACGCTCCAGGCTCTCTTCTTGGCATTCTACATTGAATCTAAGTTACCAAAATTTTCACTTGAATCTATATTCTATATGTTGTATGCTGGACAATATTACTATGAACCGTATTTTCTTTTGGTAGCTAATTAAAGTTGACACCTCAGTTGTAAATTATTAGCACAGGGCCTACAATTTGTTAGGGACGTGCGGCCCTTTTCTGATAAAGAGCACTTGGAGAATGTTGTCCTCACTTAAAACTCATAATTTATTTCATGTTTTTGTTGCAGGGAAATGTGGAAAGAGATAAACTGGTCTGTATGCTGCTGGATTTTTGCAAATGCTGCGTTTGGGTGAGCACTCGAACTCATCAGTAATGTTTTCTGAACTCAGCTTGTTAGCCCGTACGGTTGTATATATATTCTCTCTGCTATGTACCAATACTTTATACAATTTCCTTAGGAAACCGAACCAGTTTCATTAGTAGCTGATATAACTAGTACATTACAAGGACGCAGTGCATCTCTTTCAAGCGTGTACATACCTTGTTTCTTGCCTCTTATATTGCAGAGACGTCCTGGCAATGGGCCTGTATTTCTACGGGCTGCGGACGACCAGCGCTGCTTACTCTTCTATCTTCCTCAACCTGATCCCAATTGCCACCTTCGTCACTGCGATAGTGCTACGGTATGTATGATCAATAATTCTCAACGTGATACACAGTGTGATTGCGTTTAACGTGTCTGTGTGTTGATCTCCGTTTAGGGCTGAGAATCTAGCACTGGGACAGTGGCCAGGAAAGATGAAGCTGCTTGGCGCGCTGCTCTGCGTCGGCGGAACCATGCTGGTAAGCCTGCTGAAAGGCCCGCTGCTGCATCTTTGGCCCACCAACCTGCTCGGGTACTCCCAGGCACCTGCAGCCAACGCGACGGGTGCTCACCACAACATGGTGGTAGGTACCCTCTGGTTGTGTGGCAGCTGCATGAGCTATGCACTCTACTTCATCGTCCAGGTAATACAAACCGCTACAGTCTTTTTTCTTATTACCATTTTGAACCGATGACGGCCAAAAAAAGAAACTACTACCAGGAGAGGCTTGTGAAGGTGTTCCCGTCAACCTATTGGATGACGTCGCTGACGTCGCTGGTGGGGAGTATTCAGGCCTTGGTGGTGGGTGTGTTCCTCGTCCGTGACAGAGCGGAATGGAAGCTCCACTGGAACCTGGAGCTCCTGACTGTCGTGTATTCGGTACGAGCTGGTCTATTCGGTATCTCGTACCTTAATTATTACAGAGTTTTAACCCTAATTTTTTTTTGTGATGATCAGGGTGTACTCAACACCGGCCTCGCGTTTCTGCTGCTCTCGTGGGTGATCCGCCGGAGTGGACCCATCTACCCGACCATGTTCAACTCAGTTTGCTTGGTTATGACGACTGTTCTCGACTCGGTCCTCCTTGGCACCCAGATCTACCTTGGGAGGTGAGCAGCAAGTCTACTAGCTCTCTACACACGACTGTTTGATCATGGATTTTAGCAACACTTATATCTGCATGTGCAGCGTTCTCGGGACAGTCATAATCGTGGTGGGAATGTATGCGTTCCTTTGGGGCAAGGGCACCGAGCTCAAGCGCGCCGCGATGGCGATGGCATCACCGTCCCAGGAGGCGTAGCAGGACCAGCTGACTAGGAGTCTACGCATGATCGTACTCTTTTATTAGGATAATACCTGTAGTCTTTGCCGCTTGTCATGGTTGATGCAGTAACGTATTGTATGAGTTGCTGTAAACTGATTGGAGACCAAGCACGTCGGTGGTTACTCTTCCTTCCCCGTAGGTTGGACTTCTTCTCGATACGTGCTGTACCTCCTTGTGTTAAGTGGAATCTCAAGAAATAATGGGCGCATATATGCCAGTGCAACCAGCATGTGTGCCAAGAACTCTCCATCCACCTCGCGCTTCTCCTATGGGCCTGGGCCGCTGTTTCTTTGTCTCACGCGCTTCTCCTACGGGCCGGGCTCGCGCTCCTTCACTTTCCCGCGCGCGCTCTTCTCCTCGACAAAGCTCCTTCGCTTTCCGCGTGCGCTCTTCTCAGAAATAGAAAATTCAAGAGTCATGCCATTAAAAAAGATGATCTAATCGTCTATATCTCTAAAAAATTCGATCTATCATCAGTGTCTAAGCTCAAAAAACTTTTCTCTCTCACGCCATTTTGTCTATTTACAGCACTAACGGTGTGAAATGTGGGTGGCAAAGGACTTGAATGCCCCTGGAACTTTTGTTTCTCATGTGCCACTGCCTGCTGGGCGGCAACCTGACAGCATAGTTACTCAAGCTGTTGAGGATTCTGAACAAAATTCTGACAGCGCAGGCTTGACATTTAGATACAGGCAGCACATGACCATGGTGATGGGCAAACAACATCACAGGTACATTAGCACAAAGCAACAGTTGTCAACATGATGCAATTGTTAAATTGCACAACAGATACAAATTCAGGACCAATGGTAACGCAAAGCTTATTTGCTGAAACTGAACAGCTTGGATATTAGCGCATCCTGGGCTCAGAAGAGAAGACCAAAATAACAGGTTTGATTGAACTTATAAATTACCGTAAGTACTTTTGTCTGCTAAACATTTCCAAAGCATAGATCAGGACAGGTAAAAAGGCCTGCATCTTCCTGAAAGTTTCTGAATTACAGGATGAAATCAAATTCAATTTACCACAAATTGGACGTTCAAAAACATAATCAGCAGCATTAGAAATTTTACAATGGCTCGCGGCTGGCTGCATGCCTGTATTGATGTTCAACTTAAACAGAGTACCAACAGTGACATAACATATCACAAACAATATTCTAACCTGCAATCGTGGCTGCAAGATGGGTAGTTCAGGAAAGAAAGGGGTCCATCAGGAAACCTCAAATACACCCGAAAACATAAGAGCTACTACAGTCTACAGTACTACTACTGCAATCACCACATGATTATCATAAAAGCACAGAGACAACGCAAATCATTAAGCAATACATAAAATATGGACTGACAGTGAAGTCAACATAGTATAAAAGTAACCTACAAAAAGGATAAGAATTAAGTAATGATAATAAACCAAAAAAGATACAAAGATATGACCATCACGGCATCAATACACCAAAAAAACTCATGCTGAGGAACTCTGCAACTTGCGCAAGCGCTTCACAGCAGATGAAGGCTGCTTCTTCAAGACCTTGTTTGCAGATTTTTGCCTTTGGCTTAGCCTTCTTCAATGGCGAATCCAAACAGCAATCCAACTTTCCCGAGCTTCTCCTCGGCGCTACCCTTCTTCACCTCCTCACCAGTCACCATCTCAGTAACCTCTCAAACACGCCTGCCTTCACCTTACTCACCATCTCCCGATCCGTCGACTTCTCAAGAACAGAGCCAGCAATGCGTCCATCGTCTCCAGGCTCACGGGGAGCACAGGCAAGAGCTCGTAGTACACACATACTCGTGGGAGTCTTTTGATCTACAGAACAGGACCCAGCACATCACTGCTGCGCGCGACACACGAGTTTGGGTCCGGGGGCCGGGGCCGTGCCGATGTCGGCGCGGGTTCCTTTCCCACGCTGTTCCTGTGTGTACACGCTCGGAAGCGGCTTTTGCTGTGCATGGACAAAAGCCAACTCTTGGCATGTGGTAGTGCCGTTGTCGGCGGCGAACCGTCGGTTACCAGCAGCACCAAATTTCGCCGGAACAGGGTGGCGGTGGATGTGGACATTGCAAGTCCCGCCCAGCTGGCACGAAGCACCGGCCGCAGCACAGGACTGCAGCGGAAAGCGGGTGTCAATGGCTCTACAGCGAGGCAGAGTGGTAGGCAAAACGCCGTTGCTCTCTTCAGCCGCGCAAGAGTCCCGACCAGTCAGTCCCAACTCACAAGTCTCAACCGTCGCGCGGCGCCAAGAGGCAAACGCAAACAGAGGTCGGCCGGGGGTGGCGCAACGGGCAAACCCACGGGAATCCGAATCAAAACACAGGTGCTCCCATCAGGGGGGCAACTGGGCGGACAATTAAACAAAAGCCATCAGGTTGCTGCCCAGCAGGTAGTGGCACATGAGAAACAAAAGTTTCAAGGGCATTCAAATCCTTTGCCACCGATATTTCACACCGTTAGTGCTGTAAATAGACAGAATGGCGTGAGAGAGAAAAGTTTTTCGAGCTTGGACACTGACGATAGATCAAACTTTTTAGGGACATAGACGATTAGACCATCTTTTTTAATGGCATACAAGTAAAAGACTCAAAATTCAACTCCGGCTGCTTTACACATAAAAAAGAAATAGAAAATATGAGATAAAATAGTGAACAGTGAATGAGAAGAACCGACAAGACCTACCATGTAATATTTAGTCCTTTGCCTCCAACATGGACTAAATTTTAGGCCTAAAGATCCGAGTACACCCTAACTAGAGGCCCAGCACCGAGAAATCTAGCGCCAGCATAACGAGATGGCATAAATGGAGATTAATTCACGAGACGAATCTATTAAGCCTAATTTATCCATAATTTACCCATGTGATGTTACAGTAAATACATGCTGATCATTTACTAATTAGGTTTAATAAATTCGTCTCGTAAATTAGTCACCGCTTATGCAGTTAGTTATAATCAGCTCATACTTAGTCCTCCTAATTGGCCTCCAAACATGAACTAAAGTTTAGGCCTAAAGATCGAAACACACCCTAACTCGAGGCCCGACACCGAGAGATCTAGCGCCAGCACAACTAGATGCGTGCCGTCCAAGGAGCCTGTCCTGCGATGAGCGGTCGCCAGCACAACGAGATGTGTGTCGTCCAAGGAGCCTAGCCTGCGATGAGCGATGAAGCCCGTAACGTCCATACTGTGTAATTCTAAAAAAAACAGCGACAACCAATTTGACAACGGTTTCGGTATAGTGCTAGATTTCTCTTATGATGGTTTATAATGAGGCACTAAGCCACTAAGGGGCCGTTTAGATTCTTTCATTTTAGAGGAATTGGAATTTAGTTAATGGATTAAGCTATTTGGTTTGGAATTTGACATTCCACAGCATATAAGTATCTCCCTTTTATGGTTAACAATAATATCCAAATATATTCCATATACAACCATATTAGCTTAATTAATTTGTGTCAAAATTATAATTATTGAAATGAATTCAATTCCAAGGATCAAACAGGATTTTATGCCTGTTCTGCTCCCTTTGCATGGGCATGATAGTTTCTCTAAATTCCAACAAGTAAGAAAGAGCATATTTGCCTTGTCCCTGATCTTCTTCCTTTGTTTTAGGAAATAAATGGTACGATGCCCTGTGATGCTTTGGTTTATCGGGCAAAAAGATTGCATTTAATTTTGGTTATTTAAAGCAGACACTTCCCTACTGCATTTAATCTCCTTATTGTATTGGGTATGAATGTACTTCCTTTGTTATTTATGTTATACGCATTTCATTGACCCCTCTTATTTTGGTTCCTGGACTTGTTTTTTTGTTTCTTCTGATTTTTTTTCGACCAAAGGCATTTAGCCCAGCTTATATTGAAAGCTTAAAACAGGTTTTACCGGGGTTACCGGCTTACAAAGCACGAGTTCAGATACAAGAAAACTCCACGAAACTGCAGCCTCCTAACAGTTCAGACAGAAAACAAAGCTCTCTCTACAAACACCCCTGACCTCCCAATACGAACCTCACTTACAGCCAGCAACATAGAACGTTACAGAAACTTGGACTGTAAAACAAAAGAGACACATGACAGCGAGCGATAGCATTAAGCACAGGTCACCAGCGCTCCATCCCTGTCACCAGCTTCTCCACCGCCGCTTCCTTCTTGGCTCCATCCTTTCTTGCCAGTTTGATCCACTGCTTCATAAAGCCAAGAGATTTGTAAGCTACATGTTTAGGCGATTTAACCACAATGTTAGAAAAAACTAAGTCGTTTCTAGTTTTTCATAGCGACCACCCCACAGCAACCATCACCCACCACACAATCTCATGCTCTTCTCTGCCCCCTTGTTCAAGGAACAAGTCCTGAAACTTAGTAATTGATGTTGGGGCACTTGGCCAACCCAAACTATCCCTGACCCAGCACCACACAGCCCTTGCAATTGGGCACTGAAAAAGCAAGTGATTGACTGTTTCATCTTTGCCACAGAATTTGCACACATCTGCTTTGTCCCAGTTTCTCCTCTTCAATTGATGAGTTGTTTGAATTCTGTCGTGCCATGCCATCCACAGAAAAATCTTCACTTTTAAGGGAATTTTGGTGTTCCAAATTTCCATCATTCTGACATCCACCACCCCAGCAAAGGTAATGTATCTGTACATGCTTCTCGTAGAGAATTTTCCTGATTTATCCAGCTTCCAAGTAACTCTGTCATCCTCCTCTGTGAGGTTGATCCTTTCCAGTTTAGTCATCATTTCTCTCCACTCCACCATCTCTGAATCTCCAAAACATCTCCTGTAGCTAAAATTCCATGCCATTTCGCCAGCTGTTTGAACTGAAACTTCTTGATCATGGCATATACTGAATAATCTAGGGAAGCTAACTTTCAGAGGGCACTCATCTAACCATACATCCCTCCAAAACCTTGTTTGCTTGCCACACCCCACTATATGACCCTTCCCCTTTTCATACCAGTGCTTGACAGAGTGTAGCTCCTGCCAAAACTGTGAAGACCCGCGGCCCTTACTCTGGCAGAAACCCAAACCTCCCAAATATTTCTTCCTTAAGAGTTTCATGCACATACTCTCATCTCCACTTTCCAGTCTGAATATCCATTTGCATAGTAAGGCAGTGTTCATCGCTCTGGTGTCAATAAAACCTAAGCAAGTAAGCAAGAAGGCGACGTAGAGCTGATATGAATCGAGTGAAGGACACTTCGGGGGTGTTTGGTTGAGCTGTGGCTGTGGGAAAAAGCTGCTGTGGGCTGTGAGCTGTGAGAAAGCTGCTGTGGGCTGTGAGCTGTAGAAAAGCTGAAAGCTGTTTGGTTAAACAAGTATAAAATATATCTTCTATCTTTATCTCTCTTGAAACAACTATGGAAGAACTTTTTATTCCACCAATTTTGAAAAGCAGAAAGCCAAAAGCCAAAAGCAGGGTCAAACCAGCTTTCAAAAATGAACTACGGAAAAGCAGCTGCTTCTGAAAAAGCAGCATCCAAAAGCAGCCTCTTTGGTTGAGCTTTTGGCTTTTGGGGCCAAAAGCCAAAGCCAAAAGCTCAACCAAACACCCCCGAATTCATCTCCGATGGTGTAGACTACATCAGCTTCCGCCGGCTAGCCTCCAAGTCTCCGGTGATCTTCACCGACATCCGCCGCGCGCCCTATTGGCATCTTTATGGAGTGCCACTTTCTTTGGTGGATTTCTCTTCGTCACGCTCGCTAGGTGCTCGTCATCGGGGCGCTGTGGCAAGTTTGCTCTTCCATGGGGCCGAAGTTGCGATGTGCTTCTTCTTTGCTATGATGGTGTGGGCAAACTCTTGATTGGAATCTCTACTAATTATCTGTAAGCCTTCTCCTCTTCTCCATGGAGCTCCCTGGCCTAAGTTTCCGCCCAGGTCTGGGTGTTCAGTCGGTGATCAGTCAGCGTTTTGGTCTTTCGGTTTCTCCTCTTGCTTCGTGTGGTCCTCCTTTCTTCTTGGTTGCTTCTTTTGGTCGTTGTAGGTTTCGTCTTTGCCCATTTTCTGTGAGTTTGATCGACTTTGATGTGGTTCAACTCGCAGATCGCGTTTTCCGTTTTTCTGTGACCAACAAGCAGGTTGGTTTCCATGTCTTCAAACTCAGTTGCTTTACTTCTTCCGTTTACAAAGTCTTCTTCCACCTCTGGAACAATGGAGGTCCTAGATGGGAATTTGAGTATAATGATTACTGCAAGGAAGAAGCATTGACTTGGTCTGAAATCAGAAGGAATCAACCTGCTGCTAAGCAACTGGGTCAGGCACAGACAGTCCATAAGCAAAAGTCTTTTGTGGAGGCAGTAAAATTTGGAGTTTTAACTGGTGCTAATAAAATTCCTGTTAGAGTTTCTGCATTTAACAGGATCCAATTCCCAGTTCATCAAAATCAATATGCGTCTTCCTCGTTTCATTTGGATCATCCTGCCCGTACTAATTTTCAGTTTGGTCCTGGTCAAACCAGTGACACGAGGGTCAGAACTGGAGAGGGCTCAAATTTGAATTGGAACACGAGTCAACAACTGGGGACACAAAATCTTTCAGAGGGAGGAGTGCCCGGGATTTGCTCTAAGTGTCTTTCTGACAAGCATCATAGGCGTGCCTGCAGGAGGCCAATCCGTTGCTTCGCTTGCATGGACTGGGGGCACATTGCAGTAAATTGCACTGATGCCAACGGTAACAGTAACTCCAGCAAGGGGCATTCTGTGAGCAATAATGACATAAGTAACCAAGCTCAGCCCAAATGGTTCTCTGAAGCCACGCGCCTGGCTCTTGGGCCGAGCTCAAGCAGCCCGCCTATCTTCACCTCCTTCGGTGACTGGTGGAAATCGGCGACGGCAAACTCACACTTGCCAGAGCCAATTCTTGTACCCTGGAAAACACCGTTCACCTCGCTGAAAGTGGGCCGCCTAGCAACCAAGTCCCACACTGTAGAGAAACAGAAAGGAGTGAACACGGATTTAACGCTTGGCGACCAAGCCGTATAGTGAATGCCACGGTGCACAAAGAAACCACTGCACAAGCTCTAGCTCAAGAACTCAACCCTCAATCCCACCCAGCTGAGGACCCCGGAGAAATCATGGCCTTCCAAAGAGCTGATCCAAGGCCGTTCATGTCCCCTGGCATGATCTGGGAAGACATCCCCAATCGTCCTCTGATGGTTCGTGCAGTTGCCAGCTCACACCCGCAGCCACGAAACGAGAATATGGCGATCGCCACGATCAATCCTCTCCCGGGTAATGCTCTTAACTTTGCTGTGGTTAGAGAAGTACTCAGAGAATTCTTTCAAAGAGAGCATGTTCACGTCCTGGATATTCAACCATGCCACCTAGGACAGGCCTATGTGATCTTTCACTCCAACTTTGATAGAGACAACTTTCTGGACAGTCCACATCCGTTTGATGATGTCAATGTATCATTCACTAGACATGATCAGGGAAGAAACCGGAGACGTGTCATTTTCAATCAGGAGTGTTGGTTATTGTTTCTGGGATTACACCTAGACTACTGGGATCAGGAATACATTGAAACCGTGTTAGCTCCTTTTGCCAGAATCATTGATTGGCAGGTCAGTGATCGACGCAAAGTAAGAGTTTTAGCTAGAGCTAGAGTGGCTGATCTCCAGTCTGTTCCTCAGTTTATAGTGCTCTCTGACATACCTGGTTTTGAGGGGGACTCCTGGACAATTCATTGCGAAGTTGTCCAACGTGAGATGCTGGGGGCTGGGCCTCAAGATGAAGATCCCATCCCTGAACAGATTCAAATTCAAGGACAGCTCCCATTTGACTTTTTTGGGCTGGGCCAGAATGTGTTGGGCCAACATGGAGGGCAGGAACAACAGCAGAACCAAGAGAATCCACCAAATGATGCTCTGGTTCCACAAGATGGCAATGATTGGCTTGCTTGGCCTGAAGTCCTTCCAGCAGCCCAGCAGGCACTAGCAGCTATAGAAATCAACCTCAATGCCCCCCTCCAGCTTTGGCTCAAGACCTCAATGATCTGCCAATGATTGAAGATCCTCAGGAAGTCTTGATCCACCCTGGTATGAATGACATCCAGGGGCAGAACAACTGGGAAGTAGTTCAGAACAACTTGCAGCAGATGGTGGAAATTCATCTGCCTCAGCCTATTCAGCCACAACCCATTGTGGAGGAGGTTGAGGAGGTGGCAGAAAATGTGGTTGAAGTGGCCCCAATACATCTTAATGAGGAGAATAACTTCCTTCCCTTAGAAATTCAAGAAGATGATCTCATGAATGATGATGAAATCCAACAGATGGAAGCAGAACTAAACATGGACTGGCAGCAGGGTCAGCAAGCTCAACCTGACAACATTCAGATTGGGATGGTTAGGATCATTGATAGATTCTACCCAAATATAATGGATCATGATATTCAGACAGCTCATAATGGCCTTTTGATCAAGCAAGCAGCTGATGTTTCTGACAAGGTTTTGGCCAATAGCTTTTTGCACCCTGAAAAGGCTTCAAACACTACTCTGATTGAAGTTCCTAAGAAATGGGCAGATTTCTTCGAAGTGCTCCTCAGTTCACCAACAAGCTACTCCTGGGCTAATAGTTTGCTCCAGTCCAAGTTCCCTTCCCTCATCCTGCAGCCTGGTGAAATGTCTGCAATCAATCTGTCTGCCAAACCCAAAGACCAGCTAAGTCATCAATGTGGTAAATTGGAAGCACTAGATAGCTCTTTGGTCCCTGAAGAAGCATTGATCCTAGAAGAGGACAGTAATAACTCACCCCAAGGAAAGAAGAGGCTAAGAAAGAATAAAACTCAATCACCAGTGGTTGATTCAGAGGTGAGAAGAGGCTGCAGAGTCAGGGAAAGATCAAATGGTTTCAAACCAAGTGGATGCAGAGTGGTTAACTGTCTGGGGTGTAAGGTGGACCCCCCAACCCTCTCTATTGACACTTTATAGGCCATTGATATCAATATGTGTCAGCTGAGCCCTGAAGAGGTAGACCAAGGATGCCTGAACAAGAAGAAGAAACCCAAGCCCATTGCAAAGAAGAAAGGGAAGAAAGTAGACGCTGAAGAAGAAGCTAAGGACAAGGAAGGGCCCAGCAAGGAGAAGAAGACTGACTGATTCTTCAGTCATCTTATTTCATAGTTATCTTTCTGTTTTTTAATGTTAGCTATTTCTATGACTCTGTGTTGTAGGCTTCCTATGCCTGTATTTTGGTACTTTGTAACTGTTGGTGCTACCTGGTATCTTATGGTGTTGTTTCTTGTGCTTCTTGTTGCTGCCTTTTTGTCTCTTCTGTTCTTTGAGTGGTGTTTGGTTGCTTCTTTCTGGCATGAACATAGTAAGAGCCTGAAGGGATTTCTTTCCTCTGGCATCAAGTATGAGCACAATTCCTGTCGTAGCCGGTTTTAAGAACAAAACTAGATACGCACCATATGTGAGTCTAGAAAGTCAAATTTCACATATAGCTACAAATAAGGGTAATATCAAAAGACAATGCTCAATATACAACGTACTTAGTATAAAGGATATAACATTAGACAACAAACAGCGGAAAGACAACTCCGATCTTTAGGTGAAGACTCTAAATCCACTCACAAGCCTAATTCCTCTAGACTAGCAATCTGATACTAATCAGGGATTTTTATCCAAATAATTTAAAAATAAAGCAAGCGTAAGTACATGCCGTACTCAACAAATATAACATGGGGTTCATGAGGCTCAAAAGGCTGACACTGGTTTAACTACGATTAGCTTTTAATTGTCACAATTTTAACATAGGAGTAGCAACAAGTTTATCACAAACTCATATAAACACATGATCAGATAAACATAAATAATGAATAGCTTAAACAATAATTATTAGTGAGCATCTTTATCATCAATATCATCAGTGTTCATCATATATTTCGTAAGGATTTCAAGGCCGCTCGTGACCGTGAGTACGACTGATATACCAGTTTTACACTCTGCAGAGGTTGTACACTTTCACTATGAGTCGTGATTTATCCTTTCATCCGAGGTAGCTAATCTCTTGACCCACTTCCAAGGAAGGTCGGCAGGGTTCACTATGAAGCCTTACAAAGGTTCGTCTAACAAGTTAGGGCCATTAGATTCACTCGGCAAACAGATATAGAGCCCCCCTTTCCGATGACACAATGACGCGCAGCCTATACACAAGGGGATAGAGTCCGCACTATACCCGATTCGTCAAGCCATTCTTACGCCAATAAAGGTAACCACTAACAAGCTAGAAAAAGGTCCTCATACTGGGCTAAAGCCAAAGCCATGTAGCCCTCACAGCTGTACTATAAGTTTTGAATGATTACTTACAGATAAGTCCTTAGGGAGAGGAATCTAGAGCACCATAAAAATAGCCCAATGCTCTAGCCTTCTGTTCCATGTTGCTAAAAAACATCTTTTAATGTTCATTGCATATTCCGTTAGTCAAGTTATAAGATCATGATGTTTAATTGAGCACTAGCATCATACTACCCAATACAATACCCCATAGGTGACAATGTACGAGGTAATAATGTACTAAAAAAATCTTTAGTGGTAGTCAAGATAGACACATTACTTGTTGTGATTAAGCTGGAGCAAATGCCATAGTACTATACTAGTACACATTACAAACCACCTACTACCACTGGTCCAAATAAATATGCATTGCCTAACTCTTCTAAAGGAGCATATCGACTTGTTGTGATTAAGCTGGAGCAAATGCCATAGTACTACTACACAATACAAACCACCTGCTACTAGTAGTCCAAATAAATATGCATTGCCTATAACTATTATAAAGGAGCATATCACCCCGGCTTGCTTCTACCGAATCTACATAGCCAATGCCAAAATAATATAACATGCCAACAATTTCATTGCTCCCATCTTCCTTTGTCGTGGTACCCAATTGAACGATTGGTGTCGCTCGTCACCTATTACCAGAGCTTCTTCTTACTACTCTACTTAGTACCAATGGCATGAAAATGCAATGGATGCAGCCAATCATGGGTGCTAGGAAAAGGAGGCATCAGGAGCCACATCCATGAGGTTAGCAAATAATCTAGCGCGCCAAGATTCTTGACTTTGCCATCTCAGGTGATAGAGCCACTTGTACCAATTTTAATTAGCTTCGGTCGTGCTGTGACCATCTGTTCAATCGTTCAATAAATGAGGAAGTCATAGGAGAAGAAAGCGAGAGAGGTGGAAGATATGAGAGGGGGCTGATAAGGAGGGCGCGCGCAGGCGCGGTGCATGAACTCAATGAGAAGTCATGGGAGGTGGAGCATGAGACATGTGCTGCTCGTTGGGCAGTGGGGCATCCTAGAAAGAGTAGGAAGAGAGTGACAAACATATGGGCACGCATGCAAGCATGGTTACTCAGCCAGTGTGACAGGATAAGGTGTTAAAACGTACAAAACCATTTAGGAGGTCATTTGAATGTTATTAGATACTTTAAGGGCCACAATATTGTGTTTTAAAATTGAGGGAATTATATAGTCACGTTGAAACCTCCTTAGGGAGTTACTTATATGGTTTTTAGTAGTTTAAGGGTTAGAATGCGTGGTTTATAGGTTAGGAGATCTAGTAGAACATCATCAATAGTTAGCGGGTTAAGTAGAGTTTTTCTAAAACTGTAGATAAATTATATCTAGAGAAGTCCCAAAAGTAAACTCACAAATCCGAAGTCAATCACAACATTTGAGCCTCAAATTTGGGTGGCATTTCTACACAGTAAAAAACAACATATCAACTCCGTCGTCGACTTAGCAAAGGACTCGTCATCAACTTATCAAAGGATTCATCATCAACTCCGTCTCCGCCTTCTGTCCGCTGTCCACTTGCGCCGTCGGATAGCGAGCCAGAGAAAGAGCTTGACCCTTAAGGGCTCCTTTGGGAGACCCAATCCACGGGGGTTTCCCCGCATTTTCCCTGGGCCAGGCCCCCGCGCGGATTTCGGCCACGGGGAGAAGCCCCCTTGCATTTGGAAGCCCGTCACCCGGGAGAGGGCGACCCGAGCCCCGTACTTTCCACGGGGTGGCTCGTCCCGCACCCAGGGGCCCAGGCGGCTCTTCCCCGACCCGAGCGAGGGCGACGAAGAGGAAGCACCGCCGCCGCCGTCCTCCCGCCACCGAGCTCACCCCCCATTGCCGCCACCGAGCTCACCCCCCATCGCCGCCACCACCACCGAGCTCGCCGCCCCCCAACCCCCCCCCCCCCCCCCCCCCGCCCCCCGCCGGCTTCTTCCTTATCTCCGTCGCCAGCCTCGCGACTGCCACCACCACCGTTCGAGCTTAAAGATCTACTCCAGGTTAGCTCCAAGAACCCGTCCAAGTTCCTCACCTAGATCTAATTCGAATTGAAGTGTGCACGATGGATGCACTAGCCAGATCCAAAGCGCAATACCATTTAAATTGCATACTATTTCTGGATCATCGTTTCTACGTGCAATCTGCAGTTAATAACGAGTAAATGAGGCTAGGCTAGCTAGACTCAAAGTGGAGCTGGATCTGGATCTATTAAATTATCCTAGAAAAATCAAGGATCTACCATTTTTTGCTATAATGTACTGGTTGACCAGTGAATGAATGTTGTTCTATTTATTGTTGTAATACCAACAGATTTACCTATAGTTAAAATTAGATATTTGCTTGTCATCTTAGTTTGCTTCATCTACAATTCTCAGTTGACAGATTGTTTTCAGGGTGAAGACAAGAAGTGACCCAGCAAGTTCCACTTCCTTGCTTAGCAGCTTAGGTACTTTTGTTTGTCTCTGTTACTTATTCCTCTCCCTTGTTCATTTGAGCTGTGATTCCATGAATTTGCTGCTTTGGTTATATGTTTCCATTTTGGTAATATTTGGACGACATCTGGTAATATTTGTCAACAAAGCAGAGGATCTGGTAATATTTTGATGACATCTGTGAATTATGGTTAAAAGAAAAACATTGGCAAAGACCTGCTGCTAGTTGCTAGAAGGCATAATGCACTCATACACCAGTCTTATGTCTGCCTGCATTATAGAGAACAAAAAAGAAGCGTGCATCATATAGAACAAAAAGAATAATGAGACCCGTCCAGGACATACTAATCTTTTGCAGTGTGTCACATACTCACATAGTCACATGTCTCAGTAATTAGTACTTTGTTATGTCTTCTGCAACTTTGAATAAGCTTTTATTGAAATTATATTAACATCTACAAGTTGGAACGAATGAACTATCATAAATACTTCTGTGTTTTAATAGAACTCAAGCGGTTCATATTTTCTAGGTCAACAAATAAAACATCTTTAAAGTTATATAATTTTGTTTATTTTCTGTAAACCTGGTCAAATTCTGAGTATATATGATGAAATCCTATGAGTATGCTCATTCCAGTACCAGCCCACATTGTTAGAGTATATATCACAACTAAGGATAGATAGATTTAGTTAGGATTAAGACCCCGTTTATCTACTTGACCCCAAATCCTATGAATATGCCAAGTCAATGCAAATAATATATCAACCCTCCTATTCCTGTCCCATCTACTTTGATCCTGAACCTATGAGAGAGAGAGGGGTGAGGAAAAGGAAAGCAAGGGGCCGGGCAGGGGCACAGGCACAGGCAGCTCACCTGAGCTGGAGAGGAAAGGGGTCAAAGACTGGAACAGCCTAGGGGCATGTGGGGGGGGGGGGCTCTTGCTTTCCTACCGGTACCCAGTGCCTGCACACATCATTTTTGCAGATTCTTTTGTGTTTTCTTTTGCCCTCCCTTTTTTGATTAAGATGGATGACAGGATGACTGGATGAGCGAGCCATGTTTGCCTTCTTGGTTGCTCAAATCTTTTTTCATTACTGTACTTGATATGTTCATCAGGAATAGGCTAAATGCTGGATGAACAGCTAACATTTATCAAAATTTCATTATATTGGTATAAAAAACCCCTCATTTCTGTACAGAGAAAAACATAATAGCAGACCAGACAAAGATGATGAAAGCAAGAATTTCACTAGGACATACAAAGAACCAAAACAAGAAATAAATGAGTAGGAAAATGCCTAACACAAGAATCACATTTTGCTATAGAGATGTATTGCAGGGAACTCTTCTTTTATGTATTGCAGTTCATAGAACTCTTCTTTTCTGTTTGGCACATCAATTATAATTCTTGTTTTTAGTTATATTATATCCTATTTAATAATATTATCCCTATATAATAGATAATGGGTTCTTGGGAGGAGGATGTTAGGCAGTTCATGTTAGATGAGGAAGAATTGGACGATGAACTTTTCTTTGTTATTGTCCCTGCTGTCATGTCATGTCTCTATGATGAAAAGATGCCAGAACACACGTCATCTCTTCCTGGTGCCACAAAGGTCAAAGAAATCCTAGAAGGCCATGAAAATTGGTGCAAGTCAGAGTTTAGAATGGAGGTTGAGATCTTTAGAGCTATAGCAAATCTTCTCAGAGCAGAAAACTTATTACGCGACACACGCGGTGTTAAGATTGAGGAGCAATTAGGAATGTTTTTGTTCATGCTCTCCCATAATGCTAGCATTGAAACGCTGAAGAAAGCATTCCAACACAGCGGTGAGACAATTCATAGGAAAGTCAATGAGGTCTTCGATATAATTCCAACATTGACTCATAGATTCATCAAGCTTCCAAATCCAAACCAAACACATGCCAAGATTTTATCAAACCCTCGGTTCATGCCGTTCTTCCAGGTTAGTCATATATGCTACTTGCCCTTGTATCATTCTAAACACACTATTCCAACAATCTTAGGTTCCTTTTTACGTGCAGAACTGCATTGGCGCCATTGATGGGACACATATCCCTATTACTATCAATGAAGATAAGGCCCCTCCTTTTAGAAACAGAAAAGGGACATTGTCCCAGAATGTTATGTTCGCTTGTGACTTTGATCTCAAATTCACTTTCATCTCTTGTGGGTGGGAAGGATCTGCGTCTGATGCAGGAGTCCTACGTTCTGCTCTTACGAAGGGTTTTCATGTACCGCCAGGGAAATTCTACCTTGTAGATGGCGGATATGCTAACACTCCATCATTCATAGCACCGTACCGCGGAGTTAGGTACCACCTTGGCGAGTTTAGAAGGCGTGGATCATCGCAGAGAAATGAGTATGCAAACTACAAGGAGTTGTTTAATCATCGACATGCACAACTTCGGAATCATATTGAAAGGGCATTTGGGGTGTTGAAAAAATGGTTTCCAATTCTGAAAGTGGGAACACACTATCCAATTGAGACTCAGATCAAGATTCCTGTAGCAGCAGCGGTATTTCACAATATAATTAGAGCGCACAATGGGCAAGATAATTGGCTAGATCACCAACCACAATATATCAATCCAACCACTTTTGTTGATATGTCGGAGGGGGATAACAGTTATCCAAGCGAGATAGAATCGAGTGATGGTAACACATTACGAGATCAAATCACGCAAGCTGAAAGGATCAATATGCCCAAGAGGAGGGGTGAATTGGGCTAATTCTAAATTCTCTTGCAATAATCAAATCCTACGGATAGCCCAATTAACCCCTTGTGCCTAGAAAAGTGTTTATATCAAACTAAAGCACAACAACCCCACAACCTATGTTCCAAACTTACTCTAGCAAGCAATTCTATGGATGTAAAACAAGTATTGAATTGCTCAAAGTAAATACTCAAAGTAAGTGCTCAAAGTAAATAGAGAGAGGAAGGAACGCGGCGATGTTTTGCCGAGGTATCGGAGAGTCGCCACTCCCCACTAGTCCTCGTTGGAGCACCCGCGCAAGGGTGTAGCTCCCCCTTGATCCGCGTAAGGATCAAGTGCTCTCTATGGGTTGATTCTTCGACACTCCGTCGCGGTGAATCACCTAAAACCGCTCACAACTTGAGTTGGGTCACCCACAAGCTTCGCCGGGTGAACACCACACTCCCAATCACCACCAAGCCGTCTAGGTGATGGCGATCACCAAGAGTAACAAGCACGAACTCTCACTTGACCACGCGAAGCCTAATGAGAAGATGGATGCACACTTTGCTACTCTTGATTTGCTAGTGAGGCTACTCTCTTGGATTCTCAAATCACAAACACCTCACTAGGACCTTGCTCTTCTTGGCACTCACAAACGTGTTTCTCAGCTGTTGGAATGAGCACAAGTGACTCCACTCACGAGTGGAGCTTCTATTTATAAGGCAGCCTGAAAAACGAACCATTATGAGCTTCTACGGGATGATCGGACGCTCCGGTCGTGATGACCGGACGCTCCGGTCAGTTCAACCCACGAACCAGTAGTAAAGAGTTGACCGGACGCTGGCAGGGTCCGGTCAGCACTGACCGGACGCGTCCGGTCGCATAAAACCCTTACTGGAACCTTACTGGACTCGACCGGACGCTGAACCCTCAGGGTCCGGTCAGTATCGACCGGACGCGTCCGGTCGCACTTTCTCAAGTCACGACCCTTACTGGAGTCGACCGGACGCTGGCCCTCAGCGTCCGGTCACATGACCTCTCAGCGTCCGGTCACACCAGACTAGATCTCCACGGTCAAATGAACTGACCGGACCCTGCGGCCAGCGTCCGGTCGCACCGGAGCCAGCGTCCGGTCAGTGTTTGACCCTCCATTCACTTCCAACTTTCGAACATCGGTGAATGAAGTTTGCTCCATAGGATCTTAGGCATTCATAGGAGCTACCTAGAGCTAGTTTTAACAAGTGTGCACCACACCTAACTCACTAGACTCAACTAGGTCAAGCTACCCGTTCATACCCCCCTTAATAGTGCGGCCAAAGGAAAAACAAAGTCCTAAACTACTCTAAGTGTCTCTCCAACTCCAATCGACACTTAGAACTAGTTATCTTTAACCTTGTCGTCCATCCTTTTAAAAACCGAAACGATTTCCATCGTAGGGGCATGACAACCTCGATTGCCCAATCGATCTCCATTACCATGACCTAACTTAATTGCCTCTGCAAAACACACGTTAGTCATAGTAATCTTGTATTGACATTAATCACCGAAATCCAACTAGGGGCCTAGATGCTTTCAATCTCCCCCCTTTTGGTGATTGATGACAATACCACCTCGAGTATGTTATGGAGTGAGGTTTTTGAAGGGCTTGGTTCATATAAGCTTTTGTCAATAAGAACAAAGGAGTTAGTCAAGCTTATATGACCCAAGCCAACACAATGTATTCAAAGGATATGAATTAAGCATGAGTACAAATAACAAAGCTCATTTGCTTCGAAGTATAAACGCGGAAGCAAAAGCAAATGAGCATTACACAAGTGATATGACATATAGATAAAGCAAAGTAGAAGTCACACATGTCAAATATCACAACCACGTAGATAGCACTATCACATATATATAATAGTATGCATGAAAGTAAACACACGAATGCATAAGTAATAGTGTATCACACAAATAAAACTCCAAATGTATATAATAAGCTAATACTATATAACTAGCTCCCCCTAAATGTAGCTCCCCCTGAGACTACATACTCGAACACCCTCTCCCCCTTTGACGTCAAACACCAAAACCTAGGGCGGGGCTGCAGCGGACGAGCCGGGCGCTGAAGAACGTGGGGCAAGCTGGAACTGGGCACCATCATCATCTGACCCTGAGCTCTGAACTGACTGACCCTCTATGGCAGGAAGTGTCGCTGAAGCGGTCTGGGTCTGAGTTGGGGCTGGTGCTGCCTGTGAAGCTGCAAGTATGTCTGTCGTAGGATCGGACGAGGCGACAGACAAGGGGACCCTCTGAGTAGTCACTGCGACTGGATCTGCTGTAGATGGACCGGCGGTATGCATATGAGGTGGAGTAGGCATGCCGGTCAACTCGCTGAAGGATGCTCCAAGACTCCTGGAGACTGACGTCTCAGGCACGAATAGCGAGGAAGACTGCTCTGGTGTGAAGCCCGTCTGAAGTGGAGTGAACTACGGGGCTACCACGGGTGAGGCTAACCACTGGGACACCTATATAGGCGGTGAAGCAAACTGAGCTGGAGGCTGTCCCTGACTCTGGAGCCCACTAGGCTATACTGCTGGAGTCATCGAAGTGGTAGGAGGCTGTGCAAGCTGGGGCGAAGGCTATGGCAGTGGGACCCCAATGGCTATCAAGCTTGCGAGTAAGGATCGAGGCTAAGCCTCGAAAGCGGCAGTTTGATAGTTGATCTTCATCAGCGGCAGTTCACCATCTTGTCAGTTCAGATGGCTCGCACCAAGAACGTTGGTGGTGGCCCAGGTGATGATGATCGGAGGCCCCCGCCTCGCCAGCCAGCCAGATCGAAGGGCAAGTCAACCAAGCAGGTGACATCTAAGAAGCGGAAGTACCCCGATGCAGAGACAGCGAGAGCAGCAGCTATTGTAGAGGCTGCAGAGCGTGCCGAGAGAGGTGGTGCCCATAGCGGAGTTGTCATTGTAGATCAGCCGGTTTCACCAGCACTGAGAGCTGCGATTGAGGATGTTGAGCGTCGTCATGGTAGTCCAGCTGGGACTGCCACGTTTGCAGGACGATGGGTTGCCATTGAGGAGGGTCTGTCAGCACAGCAGCAGCCCCCACCAGCAGAGCCTCAGCCAGCCCAGGAGACTCAGGAGGGTCAGGAGACCGAGCCGACACCTCAGCTATGCCGCTCGAGTCGTACCAGTGCTGCAGTTCCACCGAGGCCAGTTACACAGCGTAGGGGTTTACGCCCTCCGCCTAGACCACAGGGTCCGCCTCCAGTGGTACACCTCGACTTGAGGGCCGCTACGGCCAGGCAAGTTCAGCAGCTGTGTTTTGTTGAGTTTGAGGTTTGGTTTCCTCCGAGGAGGGATGAGAGAGTAGCTGAGGGGTTCTACACGCCACTGCAGGAGGATTTCTACCATGCATATCTTAACAGTGGGGCCATGTTCAGATCTCAGAGGGTCTGTCAGATAGAGTCTATTGTGGCAGCAGCGGGAGAGAGCATTCGACAATACTTGTCATATTTGCCAGGACTGACAGATTTGATTGGACAGACGGGCATATATGTACCATCTTGGGTCTGTCAGTTTTATGCCTCACTCTACATCGATCCACATCATAGATTTATTCACTTTGCTTTCAAAGGCAAAGACTACAGAGTGACGAGTGGCAGGGTTAGAGAGATACTGAGGCTACAGGAGCAGCCTGTCAAGATGCATGAGGTCTGTTATGGACAGCAGGAGCCTCCTAGGCGTCCTCATGGAGGGTTGGTGCCCCCTACAGATTTAGTGCGACATTGCTTCAAGGAGCCATTTGGAGAGGGGTCGAGCAGGAACCCCAGTGACTTGACTCCTACAGCTAGGGTACTAGAGGCCATCATCAGGAGGACACTGCTTCCCAGGTTGGGATACAGGGAGGGCCTAACTCGCTTATAGCTCTGGCTACTTAATGCCATCATGCAGCAGACAGTATTTGATATCTAGGATCTCCAGCTTTCAGAGATGGAGGATACTATAGCTGAGGGATTCAAGGGTCGCAGGCAGCTTCCCTATGCTCACTGGATCACGTTTCTCATCCGCAGAGTAGTGCTTGATAAGCCCCCTGGCATGATGGATGAGTATACAGGTGCCACCACAGAGTTCCTAGCTTACAACCTATCACAGAGGATCAGGCACACCACTCCTTAGGCACCCAGACAGCCTAGCCATCGTCCCAACGTGCCAGAGTCCATAGCTCAGCAGGATGAGATCATCAGAGGGATTGCAGCCACTGAGGAGGAGGAGCTAGAGGCACAACAGGAGGTGAGCGAGTACAGTGATAGCTCTGACGACGACTACCAGCCTATACCTCAGATGCCGCCACGCAGACATGATGCTGAGGCCGGTAGCTCCAGTTCTGCTCTACCTGCTCCGCAAACAGACCCCGCTCTCATTGCTATTCTTGAGCGGATGCAGCAGGATCAGACATGACAGGCACAAGAGATAGCTGCCAACTTCGCACAGTTTTAGGCTCGTCAGGACGAGTTCCAGCGGCAGCAGCAGCTCCTTCAGCACCAGCAGTTACTTATGCAGCAGCAGCTCATGGGATTCATGCAGCATGTAGTGACAGCCATTGGGGTCCCACTGCCACAGCCTTCGCCCCAGCTTGCACAGCCTCCTACCACTTCGATGACTCCAGCAGTACAGCCCAATGGGCTCCAGAGTCAGGGACAGCCTCCAACTCAGTTTGCTTCACCGCCTATACAGGTGTCCCAGTGGTTAGCCTCACCCGTGGTAGCCCCGCAGTTCACTCCACTTCAGACGGGCTTCACACCAGAGCAGTCTTCCTCGCTATTCGTGCCTGAGACGTCAGTCTCTAGGAGTCTTGGAGCATCCTTCAGCGAGTTGACCAGCATGCCTACTCCACCTCATATGCATACCACCGGTCCATCTACAGCAGATCCAGTCGCAGTGACTACTCAGAGGCTCCCCTCGTCTGTCGCCTCGTCCGATCCTACGACAGACATACTTGCAGCTTCACAGGCAGCACCAGCCCCAGCTCAGACCCAGACCGCTTCAGCGACACTTCCTGCCACAGAGGGTCAGTCAGTTCAGAGCTCAGGGTCAGATGATGATGGTGCCCAGTTCCAGCTTGCCCCACGTTCTTCAGCGCTCGGCTCGTCCGCTGCAGCCCCGCCCTAGGTTTTGGTGTTTGACGCCAAAGGGGGAGAGGGTGTTCGAGTATGTAGTCTCAGGGGGAGCTACATTTAGGGGGAGCTAGTTATATAGTATTAGCTTATTATATACATTTGGAATTTTATTTGTGTGATACACTATTACTTATGCATTAGTGTGTTTACTTTCATGCATACTATTATATATATGTGATAGTGCTATCTACGTGGTTGTGATATTTGACATGTGTGACTTCTACTTTGCTTTATCTATATGTCATATCACTTGTGTAATGCTCATTTGCTTGACTTGAAAACCAAGAAAGGATGTAAGCTCACCAATCATTGACATCTTGAACTCCTTAGACATCAATTCACCAAATTCTTTGCATGAGTCTTCATTTGATGATCCAAAGATGATATCATCAACATATACTTGACAAATGAAGATATGCCCATCAAGCTTCTTGGTGAATAGTGTGGTGTCGACCTTCCCAATGGTGAAGCCCTTCTCAATAAGGAAATCCCGAAGGCGCTCATACCAAGCTCTTGGGGCTTGCTTAAGCCCATATAGTGCCTTGGACAACCTATAAACATGATTAGGATATCTAGGGTCTTCAAACCTAGGAGGTTGATCAACATAGACTAGTTCATTAATAAAGCCATTTAAGAATGCACTTTTCACATCCATTTGATATAGTTTCATTTTATGATGTGATGCATATGCAAGAAGGATACGGATGGGTTCTAATCTTGCAACCGGTGCAAAGGTTTCTCCAAAATCTAAACCTTCAACTTGAGAGAACCCCTTTGCAACTAGTCTTGCCTTGTTCCTCACAACAACACCTTGATCATCTTGCTTGTTGCGAAACACCCACTTCGTTCCAATGACTCTTGCACCTTTTGGTCGCTCTTCAAGATTCCAAACTTCATTGCGAGTGAAGTTGTTCAACTCTTCATGCATGGCATTGATCCAATCCGGATCTTTAAGAGCTTCTTCTACCTTGGTAGGCTCATAGCAAGAGACAAACGAGTGATGAGCAATAAATGAGGTAAGTTTTTGAGATCGAGTCATCATCCCCTTTGTTGGACTCCCTATGATGAGATCTTATGGATGATCTTGTAGGAGAGGTGTATTTCTTCTATTGACAACTTGAGGAGGAGGTTGTGGAGCATCAACATCTTGTGCTTGTACCACTATTTGCTCATGGGAGATATGAGTATCTTCATTTTCTACTCTCCCAACTTTTTCACCATCTTGTGGTACATTTGATGAAGAAGGTTGGTTAATGACTTGTACATCATCTTCATCATCTTTTGGCTTGATGTCTCCCACCAGAATATTCTTCATAGCCTCCCTCAATGGTTCATCACCTACATCATCAAGATTCTCATATGCTCCTTGGGAGCCGTTAGATTCATCAAATTCCACATCATATGTTTCTTCAACCAAGCCGGTGGCATGATTAAATACTCTATATGCTTTGGACTTCAATGAGTAACCAACAAGAAAACCTATATCACAACGCCTTTGAAACTTCCCTAGGTGTTGCCGCTTCTTGTAGATGTAGCCCTTGCAACCAAACACCCTAAAGAAGGAGACGTCCGGCTTCTTCCCATTGAGCAACTCATATGGTGTCTTGACAAGAAACTTTTGAAGAAATAGGCGGTTGGATGCATAACATGCGGTGTTGATTACTTCTGCCCATAGAGCTTCGGGGGTGTTGTACTCATCTAGCATTGTCCTTGCAAGAGTGATCAAAGTCCGGTTCTTCCTCTCAACTACACCATTTTGTTGAGGAGTATAGGTTGCGGAGACTTCATGTTTGATTCCAACTTCATCACAATAAGCTTCTATGTTTGTGTTGTCAAACTCTTTGTCATTGTCACTTCTTATCTTCTTGAGCCTCACTTCAAATTCATTTTGAGCTCTCTTGGCAAACTTCTTGAAACAAGATGCAACTTCGGATTTGTCATGAAGGAAGAACACCTATGTATATCTTAAATAGTCATCCACAATCACAAGACAATAGAGATTTCCTCCCAAACTCTTGTATGTTGTTGGTCCAAATAAATCCATGTGTAGGAGTTCTAGCACTCTTGTGGTTGACATGAAAGCTTTGGTTGGATGAGTGTTTGCAACTTGCTTGCCGGCTTGACATGCACTACAAAGCTTGTCCTTCTCAAACTTCACATCCTTCAACCATCTCACCAAATCATTCTTCATAAGCTTCTTGAGTGAGCTTATCCCAACATGAGCAAGTCTTCTATGCCATAGCCACCCAAGTGTTGTTTTGGTGAATAGGTAAGTCTTCAAGTTTGCATCTTCGAAGGTGAAGTCAACTAGATATAAGTTGTTGTATCTAAATCCATTGAATATCACTTGATTGTCATCTACCTTGGATACAACAACCTCCTTCTCGGTGAATAAGCATTGAAAGCCAAGATCACACAATTGCCCAACGGATAGCAAGTTGAAGCTCAATGAAGCAACATAGAGCACATTGGAGATGGAATAATCATTTGATATTGCCACTTTGCCCAATCCTTTAACCTTGCCCTTTGAATTATCTCCAAATGTTATTTTCTCTTGTCCATCTACCTCTTCATCTAGTGAGGTGAACATACGAGGATCACCGGTCATATGTTGAGTGCAACCACTATCAATAACCCAATGACTTTCACCGGTCTTGTAGTTCACCTACACACAAGAGATTTAAGCTTTAGGGATCCAAGCTTGTTGAGGGCCCTTCACCTTCTCAACAAGTGACTTAGCCACCCAAATTTTCTTAGGCCTACTCTTGTTGGGGGGACCTAAGAACATGACTTTCATCTTTCCACTCGAATCTTTTCTAAGCATGTAGTGAGCATTGAAAGCAAAGGGTCTAGCATGCTTGGGCAAGGGTTGTGGTGGTGGAGTTTGACACTCATGAGCAAAATGACCTTCTTGTCCACACTCAAAACATCTCTTTGGCTTTGGCTTTGGCTTTGATTGTTGGTGTTGAGCTTGAGCCTTCTTCTTCTCTACACTTGCCATATATCCAATGCCACTTCTATCCATCTTCATGACGGTATTCATGAGTAGCTCACTTTGGAGATGCTTGCCTCTAGCAAACTTGCTCAATCCCATCTTGAGATGCTCTTTCTCCATCTTAAACTTCTTGTTCTCTTCCTTGAGAATATCATTGTTCTTCTCCTCCTTGAGTTTCTTGATTTCTTCTTTTAGCTTCTCATTCTCAAGGATCACCTCTTTGTCATGATCAAGATTTTCTAGCACAATGGTGTTGTGACTTTTCATCTCTTCAAGATCTTTCATGAGCTTCTCATTGTCACTCTTGAGCTTGACATACTCATCATAGTCATTGCACTCAACCACTTGCTTGCCCTTGCTACTAGATCCATGCTCAATGCTTTCATCAATTAAATCATCACATGAGGTAGCTATATCAATCTTAACAACATGGTTAGTAGCATCATGTGGCCCATTTGGTAAGAATTCTTATGCAATAATAAGGGTATCATAATTGATCTTTAGAGTTGTATATTCATCTTTTGGCTTATTGTGACTAGTGATAAGCTCATTGTGCACCCACTCAAGTTTATCATTTTTATCTTTAAGCTCTTTCTTAGAAGATTTGAGCTCTTTGAGTTTAGATGATATAGAATCATTTGTTTCTTTGAGCTCATCATTGGCCTTTTCTAATGTATCACACTTAGCTAAGAGTGAATAATTTTTAGCATCAAGTTTTTCATTTGTAGCTCTACTCTTTCTAATGATCTTAGTATATTTTCTTAGTATTTTGACAAGATCATCATATATAGGCGAGTCATCATCATTGCTATCACTATCATCATCACTAGCATGTTCATCATCACTACTATCATCACTCTTAGTTACCTTGCGTTCACCTTTGGCCATAAGGCATAGGTGTGTAGAGTATGATGGCGATGGTGGCGGTGAAGATGCAAGATCAATTGCAATGGCGGCCACCTTTTCATCGTCACTATCATCATCGAATGATCCACTTGATGAATCAATGTCCGTGAGCCAATCACCGACAATGTAGGCCTTGCCACTCTTCTTCTTCTTGTAGAAGTCCCTCTTTTTGTCATCTCTCTTCTTGTATGGCTTGTTCTTTTTCTTTTCATCTTCATCGCTTGACTCATCTTTCTTGCCCTTGTTCTTGAACTTGTCTTTCTTGGACTTTGTGCATTGATGAGCTAGGTGGCCAAGTTCGCCACAATTGTAGCAATCCATCTCGGAGATTGGCTTTCTTCTTGAGCTAGTGAAGAACTTCTTCTTCTTGCCATCAAACTTGATGCCACTCTTATTTAGCCTTTTTAGCATCTTGGTGGTCTTCTTCACTATGAGGGCAAGGCTTTCTTCATCATCTTCATCACTTGAGCTCTCATACTCAAGTCTTGCTTTGCCCTTGTCTTGGCTAGCTTTGAATGCTAAGTCCTTCTCTTTCTTCTTTGTAGAGGATGAGCCATCTTGTGGTGTGATGTGCATGTACATCTCATGAGCATTGATCTTTCCCAAGATTTGTGTCGGTGTAGCGGCGGAAAGATCACCTTGATGTAGCACGATCACAATGTGCCCATATTTATCAATGGGGAGGACACTCAAGATTTTTCTCACAACGTCGGATGGTGACATTTGAGTAAGTCCAAGCCCATTGACTTCCTCTACAAGAACATTTAATCGAGAATACATCTCATTAGCACTTTCTTTGGGAAACATCTCAAAAGAATTTAGCTTTTTAATCACAAGGTGATAGCGTTCCTCACGCTCACTCTTGGTTCCCTCATGGAGCGCACAAACGTCCGACCATAGTGCATGGGCGTCTTTGTGGTTCCTTACACGATTGAACACATCTTCGCAAAGGCCTCTAAAGATGGTGTTGCGAGCCTTTGCATTCCATTTTTCATAATTCACTTCATCGCCTTGAAGTTGTGTGGCATTCCTAGGTGCTGGGAACCCTTGAGAGGCGGCTCTAAGAATTCCAACATCTAGAGCTTCTAAGTATGCCTCCATGCGGATTTTCCAATATGGAAAATCATCTCCCTCAAAGATAGGAGGAGGTCCATCCCCGTGAGACATCTTGCTCTAAGCGATTAAGCTTAAAAACATGAGCACGTGGCTCTGATACCAATTGAAAGGATCAAGATGCCCAAGAGAGGGGGTGAATTGGGCTAATTCTAAATTCTCTTGCAATAATCAAATCCTACGGATAGCCTAATTAACCCCTTGTGCCTAGAAAAGTGTTTATATCAAACTAAAGCACAACAACCCTGCAACCTATGTTCCAAACTTACTCTAGCAAGCAATTCTATGGATGTAAAACAAGTATTCAATTGCTCAAAGTAAATACTCAAAGTAAGTGCTCAAAGTAAATAGAGAGAGGAAGGAACACGGCGATGTTTTGCTGAGATATCGGAGAGTCGCCACTCCCCACTAGTCCTCGTTGGAGCACCCGCGCAAGGGTGTAGCTCCCCCTTGATCCGCGCAAGGATCAAGTGCTCTCTATGGGTTGATTCTTCGACACTCCGTCGTGGCGAATCACCCAAAACCGCTCACAACTTGAGTTGGGTCACCCACACACAAGCTCCGCCGGGTGAACACCACACTCCCAATCACCACCAAGCCGTCTAGGTGATGGCGATCACCAAGAGTAACAAGCACGAACTCTCACTTGACCACGCGAAGCCTAATGAGAAGATGGATGCACACTTTGCTACTCTTGATTTGCTAGTGAGGCTACTCTCTTGGATTCTCAAATCACAAACACCTCACTAGGACCTTGCTCTTCTTGGCACTCACAAACGTGTTTCTCAGCTGTTGGAATGAGCACAAGTGACTCCACTCACGAGTGGAGCTTCTATTTATAAGGCAGCCTGAAAAATGAACCGTTATGAGCTTCTACGGGATGACCGGACGCTCCGGTCGTGATGACCGGACGCTCCGGTCAGTTCAACCCGCGAACCAGTAGTAAATAGTTGACCGGACGCTGGCAGGGTCCGATCAGCACTGACCGGACGCGTCCGGTCGCATAAAACCCTTACTGGAACCTTACTGGACTCGACCGGACGCTGAACCCTCAGGGTCCTGTCAGTATCGACCGGACGCGTCCGGTCGCACTTTCTCAAGTCACGACCCTTACTGGAGTCGACCGGACGCTGGCCCTCAGCGTCCGGTCACATGACCTCTCAGCGTCCGGTCACACCAGACTAGATCTCCACGGTCAAATGAACTGACCGGACCCTGCGGCCAGCGTCCGGTCGCACCGGAGCCAGCGTCCGGTCAGTGTTTGACCCTCCATTCACTTCCAACTTTCGAACATCTGTGAATGAAGTTTGCTCCATAGGATCTTAGGCATTCATAGGAGCTACCTAGAGCTAGTTTTAACAAGTGTGCACCACACCTAACTCACTAGACTCAACTAGGTCAAGCTACCCGTTCATACCCCCCTTAATAGTGCGGCCAAAGGAAAAACAAAGTCCTAAACTACTCTAAGTGTCTCTCCAACTCCAATCGACACTTAGAACTAGTTATCCTTAACCTTGTCGTCCATCCTTTTAAAAACCGAAATGATTTCCATCGTAGGGGCATGACAACCTCGATTGCCCAATCGATCTCCATTACCATGACCTAACTTAATTGCCTCTGCAAAACACACGTTAGTCATAGTAATCTTGTATTGACATTAATCACCGAAATCCAACTAGGGGCCTAGATGCTTTCACAAGCGATGTGGGCTGCCTATAATAATTAGATGGTAATTTAGAGCATTGTTCATCATTTTCAGCATTTTACCTTACATTTATATTTCTATAATTTTAGCTTATATTTATCTTTCACTATTTTTCAGCAATGTCAACGTCCTAGGGTACAAGGGCTGCATGGACCTACACGTATGAGAAAGGGCTGGTGGATGTAATGAAAGAGCATGTCAATATCCCAATGTACAGGGCACAAAATGGCTGGACAGCAGATGGTTGGAGAAATATTGCTAAACGGTTCAATGAAACCTTCCCTTTAGCTCATTTTTCAAAACAACAAATGCAAGAGAAGGAGAAGGAGTTGAAAGGAAACTATAGGACAGTTAGAGATGCCAGAAAAGAGAGTGGTGTTGGTTGGAATGAGACATTAAGCATGATAATTGCCAAACCAAAGAAATGGGAAGACCTAATTGAGGTTAGTCACTTTCTGTCAATTATATAGTACTGTGTTTTCACTATTTTAAGAAGCTAACCAAAATGTTGCTTTGTTGCATTTAATAGAAGTATCCCAAAGTCAGTAAGTTCTAAAAGAAGCCACTTCCTCTTTATGAACACCTGGCATCATTGTATGCATGTAATTTTCCTTTGTTTGCTCATGAATATAGTTTTTGTGGTGTTGTATTCATGAGCTAGTTGTATTCACTTGCATGTCTTCTGCTACCTGTTGTACGTTTACATTGTAATCCAGTGTGCACATACATCCTGCACTGATGTTAGCGATCATTGTGTGAAAGTGAAACCATGCCAATTTGAAGCCGGGATGGTTTAGATGTATTGTTTTAGCTGGTATTTTTGGATTGCTCAGAATCTAGCAAACTTCCTGATACTTAACATGACTTTTTTTGTTGAAGACTACTTATCCTAACATAATAGCCTCCCACATTAAGTTTTTATTGTGCTGGACACTACTTAGCCTATAGCGTAAGGCTTCTCAGTGACATTTGCTCAAACTTCAATCTTCATATTACCATAATCCAAATTCCATTGGGTTCCTTTTATCATGGTAGATAACAGAGAAGCAGTAAAGATTCATAGTCATTCTATTCTATTCTAAATTCTAATGTATGCTATTCTAAGATTCATAGTCATATTTAGAATCCACCACTGATCTAGGCAAGCCACAAGACTTGGGCATCAGTTGTTTTAGCTTCATAGCAGCAAGCCAGAAGGTTATCTTGGTATTTCCCCTGACATATCATTATGAAATCCACCACTGCATCAAGCTACTGGTTTCACCACTGCTCTAGGCAAGCCACAACATAGTCATATTTAGAATCCACCACTGATCTAGGCAAGCCACAACATAGTCATATTTAGAATCCACCACTGCATCAAGCTACTGGTTTCAATTGGATCAATAGCTAACATATCATTATGAAATCAGTGAAACCAAAGTCTTACTGCTGCACCTGTAATTGAGCCCCATCAGTCTTTAGAATGCTAACACCTATAAGTAATTTTCCTTTGTTTGCTCATGAATACAATTTTTGTGGTGCTGTATTCATGAGCTAGCTGTATCGTAAATCTAAATTGATAAACATATGCCTATGGTGCTGAATAACTTTGAATAATACCTAAGAGTGCATCTGTGATGTGTATTGATAGGAAGTATAGCCATTGGAGATTTGAATTTTACATCAACGGAGCCACCTAACATGACAGCACAACCTCCAATTGAAAGAAGTCACTCTGAGCAAAGTACACAGAACACAGCTGCTGGCTCTGATTCTATTGGCATCAATTTTGGTACAAATCATTTTTCTCAAATTGAGGGCCCAGAAGTGCAATCTGCACCACCCTATCTCAATCTAGAGGAGGGAGCAAGTGCTAGTGGAAAAAATGCAAGCAAAGTCAAATGTCAGCTAAACTCGGCGAATTCATAGACTTGAGAAAGATCTAGATGGAGAAAAATCAGGAAAAACTAGATGAGAAGAAGAAAAAAGAAGATGACTATTCTGTAGAAAAGTGCATTGCTATCGTGGATACCATAGAAGACCTAACTATTGAGCAGAAGGCAGATGCTAATGAGCTCTTTCAATCTGAGATGAATCGACAGATATTTATGATGACAAAAAATCCAGCTGTTCGACTAGTTTGGCTAAAGAAAAAATTTCACAGGTATGTTTGCTTGTTGTCTTAGTGTTCTTCTCTTGTAGCATTAGATCATCTAAACTAAACTTGTATTCTGAGATGATTCTTGCCTCATTAATTGCAGATGTCCTAGTGACTAACCGGTGGAGAAGTGTGATTCTGTTTCAAAGGTAAACCCACGTTTGAGTACACTACTGTCTATATTTCCTGTTTCAGTGTGGCCAGTGAAAGATGCAAGCTTTAATCTATTATGAAACTGCAGTGTACTTGCAGTGCAATTATATCTTGTTGGATTTCATTAGACTGACTTGTAGTGGTGATGTGCTACCAACATAGAGTTATCTATATTCTTATCTGTATTTTTATGGGAAAGATTTGATCTGCCTAGTGGTACAATTAGTAATAACTTTTGTATTAAATTTAATGGTGTAAAGTTTGGTTAATGTGCTATCACCAGCAAGTACATAGTGGTCACTGGCTCCTAGCTTTCAGCTTGTGTTTTTGTTTTTGTCACAGGAATTTCTAGCTCCTGCAACATACATGTTTAACTGATTCCACAAACAACGCACTGATATGAAACACTCTTCGCATATGATTCTGAAATTTCCATTGACAGTATTCAGTTACTATAGTAGATATTTGGTGAAGGAAATGTAGTTTTCTAGTCCTATAGACATACTGAACATATGTAATTGAGCAAAAAAAGTTACTCAAAGAAATGAGCATATGAACTTTGTATACTGAAACTAACTTGATGCTTGTTTGTCCTAACTGCAGATGTCCTAGTGAACATAATTGTTGCAGAAGTATTAGTTCATCTCAGGTTATGTGAGTTGCAATCAAAGTTATCTGTTTCAGTTGATGATTCATGAATGATCCGATGTAATAGTGGCTATTACTAGTAGAGTGTATTCTCTGGATCTTAATAAAAATAGGAATATCTTTCTATTATTTAGTGCTGCCATTTTGAATAGAAGGTGCAATAACAATTTCAAGACAATTACAAGCTGCTATCTGGATGTTACCTTGTGTACTGCCTTTTAGTTTGGTTCTTGAGATACATTTATGCTCGAGTTGAAGGTATTTAGCGCCAGGTTCTGGAAGAATTTTTTTGTGTTATAATTGCATCTTTGTCCATTTTTTACTTTATTATGGCATTGAATTATTGAATATGTATTGAATTTCGTTGATTTTTCTCAATTTTTGGGCTTGTTTACCTTGCTCCTGTACTCTCTTTTCCTTTTTTTGTTTCTTTTTTAATTGAATTTGAACGGCAAAGGATGGTTTTTTCTAAATCCAAGGATGCAGCAAACTGGAAACAGCCATCGATTCTAACAGCCACCCTGGGCTTGCCTCCCCTGTGCTTGCTTCTAAACAGCACTAGAGAACAGGACTCATCTCCCCTGGCATGGAGGGGGATGTGACCGTCCACAAAAATCCCCCTAGGGGCTGCTATTCCCTGGGCTGAGCTGCCCCGAGCTCCCAAAGGAAGCCTAATGGTGCCCAGGTTCCCCAGATTCGGTCACAGCCCGAGATAGGGTGTGAGGCCGAGTGGTGCGCTTTGTACGCCGAGCGTGAAGTGTATGTCCCGTCGGCTGTCCACCGCCAAACGAGGCAATCGTCCTGATCAGTCAACTGCAGATGCCACACCAGAACCCAGATGTTGTGGTATTCCTCAATTGCCGGCACCGTTAGTCCACCGTTGATTTGCCGAATCCAACTGCCGTTTGGCAGTGCCAAGCCCACTGTCGCCGAGCGGATGTGCCTACGGCAAACGAAAAAAGTTTGTATCTATGTTGTAGGTGTATCAATGTCAAAATATATTTCATGGTGTATCTATGTTGTAGGTGTTTGTGCAGTTTTCTAAAAACTTGGCAAAAACTAAAAAAGTTTGACATTTAGGACAAAGCTAAATGACTTATAATTTGGAATGGTGAGATAACCTTTTATTGGATCACATGAATGCTAGCTGCAACATCTCCTGTGGAATAGTGATATGTTTGTCTTTAATTTGAGGTCAACTAAAATAGACTCCTCTCGGGGTCGATGAAGTAAGCATTTCTAGCATTTAAAAAAATGGTGGCGAAAAAACCAGCTTTTTTTAGAAAGCAAGTACAGTATAGCGTACATTCTAGCATCTAAAACTTATCTATAAGTATAAATATTTCTTGTCAAGTTCTCCCTCCCTTGTCATTTAATTAAAGTATATATAACATCGGCTATCTGAAGAGACAGACGTTAATTGAGCGATTTAATTATCATATTCATTTCATCTCCTCCATAAATTGATTATGGCCCCATTCACTGGTCTGAAACTGGCTGAAAAGCACTGTTCCGGCTGAATTATTGTGAAAGAAAAACACTATTCCGACTGAAAAAAGAAGCCGAATAAGCCGAATATGAAGTAAGCCGAACATGGCCTATATATTTAGATATGGCCAGAGTGAATAATCTACACCCATCGTCCACCGATGTTGAATGACCCTTGAGACCAATATCAACACACCTACCCAGAATTGATGTTTCTGTCTATATATACTCTTCTATCCGTGGCTCATTCCTCTGCCGCCTATATAAGATGCACCAACCACAAAATCAATATAAGTGCCTGTTTAGTTCCTAAAATTTTGCAAAATTTTTCAAAATTCCTCGTCACATCGAATCTTTGGACGCATGCATGAAGCATTAAATATAAATAAAAAATAAAACTAATTACATAGTTTAGACGAAATTCACGAATCTTTTAAGCCTAATTAGACTATGATTGGACACTAATTGTCAAATAACAACGAAAGTGCTACAGTATCATTTCCCAAAAAATTTCGCCAACTAAATAAGACCTAAGAACAAAATCCAGTGAAAAGGGGCTGCTGGAGCCAAACAAAAAAAATACCAGGAAGTTAATTAGACTTGGATTATTCAGCATGCAAGTGCATGCGCCGGGAAAAGGAGGCATCGGGAACTACATGCGTCGGGGTGTTTGTAGTGCAGCTACCAGCTTCTCTGGTGGTTCTGCCTCGCGTTGATTCTACCTTGCAAGGTACGGAAAAAGGTGGAGGACCGACGCATCTGGAGGAGTCTCCGTCGAGCCTTAGAGACGGCGGAATCTAATCTGCCAGCACCACAATTGTTTCAATTTCAGTTCTTCTTGTTGGCCAAAGAAGAGAACCAAACATGATTTAGATGATGGACTAGCAATAAAAAAAATATTAGGGGCGTTTGAATCCCTACTTAATAAGTTAGACTATTTAGTTTGAAATTTAACATTCCACCTCTTTTCAAAATTCACATATAAGCCTATCTCAAATTTATAAGGTGAGAGGTGAAAATTAATTCCATAGATCACCATTCTTGTAGCACCCGGTTTTAAAAATAAAACCAGATACACACAATATGTGAGCCCAGGAAGTCAAATCTCACATGTAGCCACAAATAGGGGTAATATCAAAACATAATGCTTAATATATAACCTATTTAGTTTAAATAATATAACCTTAAACAGCAAACAGCGGCAAGACAACTTCGATCTTTAGGTAAAGACTCCAACTCCACAGGGACACTGACTGGTTGATCACAAGCCTAACTCCTCTAGGCTAGCAATTTGTTACTCATTCGGGATTTTTATCCAAATAATAAAAATAAACACGTGTAAGTGCATCTCATACTCAACAAGTATAACATGGGGTTCATGAGACTCAAAAGCTTGACACGGGTTTGACTGCATTTAGCTTTTAGTTTTTCACAATTTTAACATATAAGTAGCATCAAGTTGTCATAATATCGTAGTAAACACATGATCAATGTAAACATGATTAATGAATAGCATAAACAAAATAGTCATTAGTGATCATCTATTCCATAAATGTTCTAAGGCCGCTCGTGACCGTCAGTACGACTGTTATAATAGTTTTACACTCTGCAGATGTTGTACACTTTCACTGTGAGTCGTGATACCTATATGCTCGGGTTTATAACTCCAAAACACTTTCGATGTGAGCAGGCAGGGTACATTATGAAGTCTTTTAAAGGTTTGTCTAACAAGTTAGGACCGTTAGGTTTCTGTGCCCTGCAAATGTAGAGCTCTCCTTCCTGATGGCATATTCCGCGCAGGCTATACACACAAGGACAGAGGCCGCACTACACCCAACCTAAAACACACCCCATTTGCGTGTTTCGGTAACCTCTAATAAGCTAGAAAAGGTCATAGTACTGAGCTAAAGCCAGAGCCATATGGCCCTCACAGTTGTACTGTAAGTCCTAGATGATCACTTACAGATAAGTTCTTAAAGAGAGGAATCTAGAGCACCATAAAACCCAATGCTCCAGCCCTCTTAAGCCAAGTTGCTAAAAAACATATTTTAACGTTTATTGCATATACATTAGTCATGTTACAAGATCATGGTTTAAGTGGAGAACTAGCTTCATACTACCCAATGCATTAACCCAAAGGTGACAAGGTATAAGTTTAAGGCTAGGAAATCCTTAATGGCAACAAGGAAGCATATGCAATATGAATTAAGTGATTAAAGTGAATAGAACAACAATGATGATCCTATGCTATACTTGCCTTAAACTCTGAGCCTTCTTATAGTCCAAATCTTCAAAGAATTGCTTCTGGTCCACCACGTATAGCTCACCGACTGAATAAGTAAAGCACCACACAAGCATCCATACAATCATACACGAAGCAAACAAAAGAACTATAATTAAAACAGTGCACCAATCAATAAAAAGGTTTGAAAACTAATCTATGCATAGCTACGAATACACAGACGCGAAAAGCACTTTAATCGGAGCTATAACGAAAAAGTTATAAATTAAATAAGATTTATTTTTGTAAAATAATATATTAAAACTAATCTCGAATTTTAAAGGTTGAAAACATGTTTAACAGTAGTATGTACTTGTACATTACGCGATTACGAATCTAACGCAACTTGAACGGGTCAAAACGGAGTTAAAACGGAGATTTTATAGAACTGTAAATACTGAGATCTAATTTTTGAATTAAAGTAAAGAAAGCGTATTTTGAATCTGCGCTAAGGTCTGCGGGTCAGATTTAAATAAAGTAGAGGGGGTTTTCTGAAAAGCAGTGGAGTTGACTAGGTCAGCGTCCACGCGGGTACCACGTGGCAACGCTGGAATGGCCACCTCAGTGGACCAGCTGTGCACCGCACCTGAGGGCGCGGTTCATGGGTCCATGGTGGACCGAACCGGTACGGGACGCCGGAGCGTGCTCCAGGCGGCGGCGCCATGGCTGGAATTCGTCGGCGTTCGCCCAGATGGCGATTCCGGCCGTCATCTACCAAAACAAGGGCGTGGAAAGGAATATCAGGCGACGGAGGATTCGATTTAGGGTTTAGGTGCGGAAGCGAGCGAGCAGCAACGGCGCGGGGCTCATTTGAGCGGATCGGGGTCACGGCGCCACTTCGGTGAAGCCGAATGCAAAACAGTGAGCGAGAGATAGGGCGCGGCCGGTACCAGCGGCTTCCTTACAGGCGTCCGAAGTAAGGAAGGTGGCTCATCGGGTCATCGAAGCAGCGCGGCGGCGAAACGAGCGGTGGGGGCAGAGCTAGGGTTTCACGAGCACCACGGCGGCACTGTGAGCTCTGGCAAGGTGGCATCTGCGCTTAGGGTTATACGGGGATGGCATGGCACAGAGAATCGACTTTATATGGGCGAAGGCGTGGAGAGCACACCAAGATCGCGGAGGATTCGGGCATGGCGGCGGGGATTTCTTTCCCCGGGTCGATTTCGGCTCGAATACGAGAGGTAGAAGACGACGCCGACATGCGGGCCCCACTGGTCAGCGAGACAAGGGCGCGGGGCCGAGCGGTCAGTGGCAGGGAGGAAGGAAGGGAGCGCGCGCGGGTGCCGTGTTGGCCTTCGGCGCGTGGAGAGCTGGACCGACACTGCTGCTGGGCTGCGGGTGAAGACGGGGCAGCCCAAGAGGGAGAAAGGGAGGGGAGGAAGCGGGCCAGCGGGATGGAGGTGGAGCTGGGCCCGGCCTGGTGCTTGGGCCATGTGAGGCGAGGGTGTGAAAGCTGGGCCTGCGGGCCAAAACTGAGAAGGAGAGAGTTTTTCCTTTTTAATTCCTTTTTCTTTTATTTCAAGGCCTTTTCGAATCATTTCAAAAGCATTTGAAATCATTTTGAATTTTGGATCCAAACCACTCATTGAAATAAATCAAATGCACTAGCATGAATACAAAAACAAGTTTCTAACCATATGATGAATTTTAATTTAATGAACATTTTTATCTTCCTATGTTTTCAGGAGCACAAAAATTCATAATTAAATCATTTTAGCTCTCTTTCCAAAGAAGCGAATTTTAGAGTGTTACAATTATTTATTTTTCTACTTTGCAACTTATAACACACTCTTCAGCTCGCTCCCTCCGGTAGAAATGCAACACATAAGTATCTCTCTCATATATAGCCAACAATAATATACAAACATAATCCATATACAACCATATTAGCTTAATTAATATGTATCTAAATTATAATTATTAAAATAAATTCAATTTCAAGGATCCAAACGGGACCTAAAAGAAATCAATAGAAACATTTCTTAGGAAAAAATAATTCAATCTAAATAATACAAGGCAAGTGGAGGCACCTTAGCTACCGAATCGAGGTCTCCTTTTAAGATCAGAAGTTCCCCCACAAGATTGACCTTCCCAACATCTGAATCAGAGCTTCCCGTCCATGTCAGTCGCAACTTGCAACCAGAGGAGGCAGAGCAATTGGCGGACTCACCTAATAGTGTCTGCGAGGGAAGAAAAGGGGTGTTGTATTTTTTTTATGATGATGTATCCCACAAACCGATTTAGCACTAGAGCCATGTAACTTTCAGCCACATAACCGAAGTCTGCCCCTCTAAATTGACATTTCTGGGTTAGCAAAAAAAAAATTAGCCCCAAAGATTTGGGGAAAATGGTGGAATTCAATCAAGTGACCTCTAAATTAGATGAAGTTTCATCCATAGTAATCAAGACATCACCTAGGCTTTCGTGGATTTAGGAAAACCCTTAAGAAAAGTGGAACTTGAGAACCCTCGAATTGGAGATGTGAGATTTATTCCACAATAGATGCATGCACCAACAAATTGGACCAAAAATAATGAACTACAAATTTATCAAGCACTAAACATTTATCCATTATTAGTTTCATATTTCTGCTATAAAAAAGATGCACGGTACATGTGTACTCTCAGACAGAGACCATTCATACCGGGAATGATATGATGACCGGCCTCTTTTGAATGACAAGATATGATCATCAATTCATATCACCTAATTAATTCAATTATGATTGAGCAAATCAAAATGCACTCACTGGTCACCACTGCATCATACACAAACTGTTGCATACCATACCCCAGCTCATCAATATATACCCAGTGTTCCAACTCCAAACAACACACACGCATGTTATCGTTGAAAGAAACAATACCTCTCAAAACTAGCATCCATGGAGCACTAGACGCATGTTATGATTGATGAAGTTTGTTGCACATGGTGTATAAAGTGGGACTATAGGAATACGAGGCATCCGGAAAACTGGAGCTGCCCGGAGTCACCGGATGTCTCTTGCTGTCATTGGTCCATGCAAGATGGTCTTTTGGTCTCAACAATGGAACGTTGATGTACGCGTTGGTGGAGGCTAGCGAATCAACGATGAGTGACACAGGATTTTTGGCCATGCTCCAACAAAATGCATGTACCATAGCAATTTTTGGCTTCGCGGGTATTTCGAGCCTTGAACAAGGCTTGTATAGCGCAAATGAACCAACTAGGACTTGCCTGGTGAGCAAATGCCAAGAGCTAGGATTGTCATTGACGGTTGTTACAAATTTGATCTATTATCTTCTTCTGACCAGCCGGCTCTGATGGTTACTACAGCCTAGGATGTTTACAGAGCAATATAATTAGGAGTCAGCTCATAACATTTGGTATACACAACTTGTATGTACAGCACCTTAGAATGTCAAGAGAGACCATAATTTTGGTTGCAACAAATGAATATAGATGCCAATTTGTGCATACATGTATACTGTCGTCGTTACTTGTTGTGATGAAGCTGGTGCAAATGCCATAGTACTACAACACAGTACAAACCACCTACGATCACTAGTCCAAATAAATATCACCCCGGCTTGCTTCTATTGAATCTACATAGTCAATGCCAAAACAGTATAGCACGCCAAAAATTTCATTGCTCCCATCTTCCTTTGTCGCGCTACCCAATTGAACCAATGGTGCCACTCGTCCTCTATTACCATAGCTTCTTGCCTTCTTCTTACTACTCTACTTAGTAATAATTATTGGCATGCAAAATGTAATGGATGCAGCCAATCATGGGTGCTAGGAAAAGGAGGCATCAGGAGCCACATCTGTTAGGTCCGCACAAAGAATCTGGCGCACCAAGACTTCTTGACTTTGCCATCTCTGATGATAGCTTCCTCTAGCCAATTGTGCTGAATCCAATAAGCTTCGGGCGTCCTTTTGTCTTCTGTTCAGTCCTTCAGTTTTTTAGGAATCTACTGGAGAAGAAAGCAAGAGGGGTGGAGGATATGAGAGGGTGTGGATGACGAGGGCATAGCCGTATAGACATAGTGCATGAACTCAATGAGAAGTCACAGAAGGTGGAGCAGGAGACTAGAGGTCGTGTGATGCTTGTTGATTGGTGGGGCATCCTAGAAAGAGTAGGAAGAGGAAGGTAATAGATGGGCATACGTGCAAGCATGGGTGCTCAGGCCAGTGTGGCAGGATACGATGTCAAAATGGCTCTACAAAACTATTTGGGAGGTCATTTAAACATTATTAGATGCTTTAATAAGGACTATAATATCGGGTTTTATAATTGATGTGTTATATAGTCAACTATTGATATGTTAGGATGTTATATGAATTTTTTTCATACTATTTGCTGACTCACCACCATGTCAACACGTGCGTAATTTGCCACATCATCATGGGTACTCAGGGGTTTGTTTAGACGGTATTAAGTAGTTTAAGGGTTAGACGAATGCATGGTTTATAGGTGAAGGGTGTGGTAGACAACCGCCAATAGTTAGCGGGTTAAGGGGAGTTTTTTTCTACATGTAGAGCAGCCCCAAAAGTAAACTGACAAATCCGAGGTCAATCACAATATTTGAGGCCACAGATTTGGGTGGCACTTCTATACGGTAAAAACTAGCTCTACAACATATCAACTACGTCATCAACTTATCAAAGGACTCATGTATGCTTCAAATATGCCAAATCAACATATGCCATCTACTTTGAGGAAACTCATTTAATTTGACCAAATGGAACAAATAGTTAACAATACAGCAGCCATTGAACTCATCCGTCATGAAAATTACCAAACCAATCACTACATAACTCATAAGCAATACACCAACAACAGCCTTGGGGGTGTTTTATCGACCTACATGTGAGAAGCTTGTTCTTGTCGCAATATCATATAACAAAAACATAGTGAATTCATCTCCGTACACGATTTAGCTAAAACTTATCCATGTGTGTGAGATTGTGGTTTTAAACAGTTGATGAAGGGTGTGTATTGTCCAATACTACAGGCGAAGGTTGAAAATCGGACTTTAACAAGAAGTAAATGCTGTGTAAAGTAAATTTTACCCTCTATAAAAGCATAGCAGTCATGCAATGAAGAATACCATTATGCAAAGCTTCACACATTCTCATTATTCGCTAAAAAAAACATTGATTCTACCATCCACATTCAGAAACAAAACATTGCCGGCTACAAAGAGAAAATAGCCAAGAGAGGAGGATCAAATTCGTGAGGACGGCCATATACAACCGTCGCTCCTATCTAAAATGTTTTTTTCCAAAAACTGTAAGCGCATCCGAGGGCTCAACTCTCTTGTTTCTACAAAAATAAATAAAAAGAAACAAAAGTGGCAGAACGTCTCCTCCGAAATCACACGGCGTTGGGGCCGGTGGGGATGGGTTGGTACCCATCGTGGCGGTCAGACGAGACACCACTGCCGGAATCGACAGGGATGAGCTTCAGGACGGCGCCGATCACCAGGCTGACCGAGCCGATGAGCACGCTGGCGAGCCAGAGCCTCCCGCTGAGGTGCACCGTGCTCGCGAAAGTCCCCAGGAGCTCCACGATGATCACCTGGAACGCGGCGGTGGCGCCAGCGACCGCCGAGAAGATCCAGCTGCTGAAGATTCCGCTGAAAACGTTGATCTTCTCCATCTCCCGGCTGTTCACCTCGTTGAACACCTGTAAACATTCAGAGAGCGTGGATGATGAAATCGGTCTCCTAAAAATTCAAAAGGTGTTCGGCTGCTCACTTCTTTTCTGTTTCAGCTTAGTTTCAGCTTATTCTCTCTCACAGAACACTATTGAATTGTCCGAAATCTACTGCGCATCCTACCAGTCGAACACGCCATCAGACTTTGCTATATATAAGCTAGGGTCAGCTTCTATATGTACCTGGCAGAACACGAAGGTGTTGAATATGAACGTGTTGAGCTGGGTGTCGGATAGATTGCCGACGCCGTTCAGCCGGAGGAGGCTCTTGCCCTTGAAGATGAGGACGCCGAGCACGGCGAGCTGGTAGATGCTCTGGCCGACGATGTTCCGCCACATCACCTTGGTGATGAAGTTGTCGCCTCGGCCGACCGGCGGCCGCTGCATCATCGTGTCGTTCGGGGGCTCCGTCGCCAGCGCCAGGGCGCCCAGGGTGTCCATGATCAGGTTCACCCACAGCAGTTGCACGATGGTCAGAGGGGCGCTTCCTGAATCATTGATTTGTTCATCAGTCGTGTGTCACCCTGAGAGCTCGGCTATCTGACGAGAAAATGAGGAATGAGGAATGGCTGCATGCGCACCTGTGAAGGATGCAGAGACGAAGTTCACCATCAGGGCGACGACGTTCACCGTGAGCTGGAACTGCACGAACTTCTGGATGTTGATGTAAACTGACCGGCCCCATTTGGCGACGTTGATGATGGTCGAGAAGTTGTCGTCCATGATGATCACGTCGGCGTTCTCCTTGGCGACCTGACAGCAGTTATTGCAAGCGTGAAGCAGTTGTCGTCAGGGAGACATGACATGAACAAGGGTACTACTACTACAAACCTCTGTTCCTGCAATGCCCATGGCGAGGCCGATGTCAGCCTCGTGCAACGCCGGCGCGTCGTTGGTGCCGTCGCCGGTCACCGCCACCACCTCGTTGAACATGCCCCTCAGGTTCGTCACCAGCGTGTGCTTGTCCAGTGGCAACGACCGAGCCATCACCTGCAGAAACAGACGACAAACCAATCGCGTCAGCTTTCACCATGCAAAAAAACTCGCTCTTCAGAGAAGAAGACAATGTAGCTGTACGTGCCTGGATTTTGGGTATGATCTCTCTCATCTCGTTGGGGCTCTTGGCCCGGAACTCGGGGCCCTCTATGGCGATGCCGTCGTCGGTGAGGATGCCGCACTCCCTCGCGATCGCCTTAGCAGTGTTGATATTGTCGCCGGTGACCATGCGGACGTTGATGCCCGCGTCATGGCATGTCTTCACGGCCTCCCTCACGCCAGAACGGAGCGGGTCCTTGATGCCGAACACCGTGATGAGCGTGTACCCGTCGCCAGGGACGTCGCTGGCGCCGCCGACGTCCTGGTACGCCAGGCAGAGCGTGCGCAGCGCCTCGCACGCAAACGCATCGATGGCGCTGGCCACGCGCTTCGCCTTCGCGTCCGTGAGCTTCTCCACGCTGCCAGTGCCGTCGATGACGGAGCTGCACCGGCTCAGGACCACCTCGGACGCGCCCTTGAGGAACGCGCGCGGGTGTCCGGCGGCGTTCGGGGACGCGATGACCACGGCCATCGTCTTCTTCACCGAGTTGAACGGCTCCACCTTGAGCTTCTTGGCGCCGGCGTGCTCCACCTTGGTGTACTTCTCCACCTCGAGGCCGAACTCAAGGATGGCCGTCTCGGTGGGCGTGCCCATGACGCTAGTCCTTCCGTCCTTGCTCGTGACGACCTCCGAGCCGGAGCAGTGGAAGACGCCCTCGAGCAGCACCCGCGTGAAGTTCTCCGACACCGACGACCGGAGCTCGTCGAAGCCCTTGGCGGTGCTCACCGTCTGCGCCGCCCCGGACGCCCAGACCTTCTCGACGACCATGTGGTTCGTGGTGAGCGTGCCGGTCTTGTCCGTGCAGATGCAGCTCGCCGACCCCATGGTCTCGCACGCCGAGAGGTGCCTGACGAGCGCGCGCTCCTGCATGAGCTTCTTCATGGCGAACGCCAGGCTGAGCGTGACGGCGAGCGGCAGCCCCTCGGGCACGGCGACGACGACGATGGTGACGGCGACGGCGAAGAAGTTGAGCACCGAGAGCGCGTCCTCTCCCCTCCACCGCAGCAGCCCGCCGGGCGCGTTCGCCTTGCCCACCAGGAACCGCGCCATGAGCACGGTGAACGTGAGCACCGCGAACGCAAGCCCGATCTTGCCGATGATGGTGGCCACGCCGTTGAGCTTGACCTGGAGCGGCGTCTCGTCCTCGCCGCCCTGGCTTAGCGTCTCCATCAGGTTCCCCCACTCCGTGCGCATCCCGACCGCGGTGACCAGCATCCGCGCCGAGCCGTCCTGCACCTTGGTCCCGCCGAGCAGGAACGGGTTGGCGCTGGACAGGTGCACTGGTTCGCTCTCGCCGGACAGGCTCGACTCATCGACCACGAGCGAGTAGCCGTCGATGTACAGGCCGTCCGCCGGCACCTGGTCGCCGATGGACAGGTGGACGATGTCCCCGACGACGATGTCGTAGATGGACACCTTCTGGCGGTAGCCGTCGCGGGTGACCTGCATGTCGATCTTCTTCTTCTCCCTGTCCAGGTCCCGGAACTGCAGCGACTGCTTGTAGTCGCTGGCCGCGGTGATCATGACCACGAGGAAGATGGTGAGCATGATGCCGAGGCCGTCGTACATCCCGCTGGGCCACCCCTCGGTGGCGAGCCCGATGACGACGGAGATGAACGCGCAGAAGGCGAGCAGCAGGAGCGTCATGTCCTGGCTGGCGTCCCACAGGAACATCCAGAACGTCCTTGGCGGCTTCTCGGTGTACTTGTTGGCGCCGTAGACCTCCGCCCGGACGCCCGCCTCGTCCGACTTGACGCCGTCGGCGAGGGAGACGTTCACCTTCCGCGCGATGCCGTCGACGCCCCTGTGGTGCCTCAGGCTCTTGCCGTCGTGGTTGCGAACCACGGTGGCCAGCTCCTCCGCGCTCACGGAGAAGCCGCATTGCCGCGCCATCTCCGGCAACGGGTGCTCCGTCTTGCGGGCGGCTACACATGATTCCACAGCCACCATCGACATTGTTAGGACTTCAAGATCAAAGGAAGCAGCAGATCGATTGATCCAACCAGAAATTTAATGCAGTGCAGTGCTTAAAGGATAGGATGAGCTAGTGTCGTGTACCATCGATGAACTGCAGCGCAGCCTTCTGCACGTAGAGTGCAACACGAAGCTTCTCCTGTGAATCAGAAAGAAACATTTTTCAGTGCTTTGGGCTGGGTATGAACAAAATTCAACATGCTAATTGATTGAAAAGGTAATTATACTGATAAAAAGGTTAATTGTTCTGTTATGCTGCTTTAATTTGAATCAGTAAAACTTCATTCGATCAGTAGCATTGAGAAGAACTTTGACCAAGCATATTCGTTCAAGTACTGCCTTTTCATGTTCATGTAAGTTTGTCTGATAAATTGACCTGAAAATAAATAAACATTAAATGAAGCTTCTCCTTTTGCCTGCTTAGGCTTTACAAAATTACTTACTCCGTACAGATAAAAAGGATACTTTGACAACAATTAGTTGCTGTTTTATGTTCTCACTTCGGAAATATCATATAAACTTGTTAATATATATATGGAGTATATTCTAACTATGAAGCACGCATACAGATAGAACAAGACACAACAGTCCTATTAGTTAGTCTTGAGAAATTGAAGACCTGACAATTAAGCTAGCTTGACTCTATCTTGTAGGTTACACACAAAGGTAACCGATAAGACAACCTGTGAAATAACTACTGGAAATTATGGGGCACTTCAAGGACAGAGCATTTGCTGTCGCTGCTTCTGAATTGGACATTTTAAGTTGACCATTGACCAACTCTTCACAGTCGCATAACAGAAGTCAAAATTTAAAAACAGATACTCTATAGTTGGTCTCGGTGGTGTGTAATATCAACATCATCTAACATTTGATATTTACTAGTGTAATTTTCCGATGTACTTTAAACCTGCACGATTAAATGACAAAAAAAAAATGTGCAGGTCCCTTTTACGCAGGGAAAAATGGCTAGAGCCTCAACACTTGACTTATCCACCAGAGAAAAGCGACGCAACTACCACCTCCGTCCCCCATAAAGATGGGGTTCTAGGTTTAGATGAAGTCAAACAGCCTGTTCGTTTGTTTGTTTCAGGCAACCCAAACTAGCCAGCCAACAGTATTTTTCTCTCCCAACAAATCAGCACCAGCCAGCCCAAACCAGCCAAGAAACCAACCAGCAAACAGGCCGAAACTTTCTGAAATCGGACTAAATTTATACAAAACATTTTAACATATATAACCCCAAATATGTACGCTATACATTACACGATGAATCTATTTATAAACATTTGATATGATACATAATATTATTATTAATAAACATTTGATATGATACATAAAATTATTATTATTTTATATATTTGATCAAGATTAAGATAAATTGACTCAGTAGCCAGAGAGTGACTCGTATCATATCTGTTATATGCATTGTGACAGGAAAAAAAAATGTTGTTGTGCATCCAGGATATACCACAAGATTTGTCTCAACATATTTTTTGTGAATTGTTCTCTCCCCCTAGGCAGGCAATGGCATGCCATTGCCATCTATGGACATGCATCATCGGATGAGCAAATCCAGAGATCGGTCAGGAGAATACCAGCACTGCCTTGCGTCGTGGATCGAAAACAAATTTAACAATGCGTGCAGTGCAGGTTCGACGGACGGGGCGGGAGCGGGATGGACGGACCTGGATGTTGCGGCGCTGCGTCTCGACCTCCGAGCGCTTGTCGAGGTCGGGGACCATGCGGAAGCGGCGGCGGCGGTTCTTGACGAGCGTGCCGACGGCCTCCCGCCACCGGCGCTGCGCGTCCTCCGACGGGTTCTTGGCTGGCACCTCGAACCGCTTGAGGAACTCCATCGACTTGTTCCGAAGGTACGCCATGATCGACCGACGATCTATCGATCGATCAGTAATGGCTGCCTGGATCGGCTGGCCCGCGAACTGAACTTAGCCTCCTACACCTCTTCCTCCCCTGTCCTATTCGAATTCTTTCAAGCGAAACCAACCAACCACTGTGCGTTAGCGATCACGTCTGCAACTCCATGGCCGTCTCCGTCTCTCTCTCCCCCTCTGATTTGCTTCAGACGCGCGCGTGGAGGGCAGGGCAGGCAATGGTGGTGGATGAGAGCAGAGCAGAGTGCCGGGTAAGTACCGACCCGAACCACCTGCCGCGGAGTCCGGGTCGCAGGGGAGGGAGGGAGGGAGCTCGCAGCAGCTTTGACGGAATCACAACCGTAACAACCTCTAGTTCCACGCTAAATCTCCGTCCCTGGATAAATATAGTATACTTTGCTATGTTTATTTATTTTATATTTATATATTTATTATAGTAATAAATAACTTGGGAGCAAAAACAACGTGAGGGAGTCCGTGCAAGAAATTTTTATCACACACATCCATACAAATGTTGAATCTGTAATAACCTATACCGAGTGTTTTGGAGGCCCAAAGCACTCGATTTTATTGTTCACCGACGCGCCGCCGCCGCCCACCGCCTGCTGCGACCTCTTTCTTTCCCTCCCCACCCTTCGCCGCCATGGCCACGGTCGCCCCCGCCCCAACCTGGCCCAGCCACCTCCTCTATCGCCTGCTCCGGTGACCTCCGCCTCGCCGTCATCTCTCCTATCCCCCACCGCCGGGTCTGCCTACCTCTCCTAAATTTTTCTCTAAGCCCTCCGGAGATGGAGAAGAAGAGAGGGAGAAGAAGAGAAGAGAAGAATCGAGTGTTGGAACACTCGAGCAAGCGTTAGCTTTTTTGTAAATATTTTAATGCACAGCAGAGCAAGTCATTAATTTATTGCCATTTTCAATCATAATATTATGATTTTTATTATAAATACTAACTACATCTATATAAGTATCAAAAAACTATTGAGATATACACTCGATGTATATATTTATCACACTTATGAGGTGTCGTCATGTTTGCTCAGCCCCCTGAATCCGTGGGCAAGGGGCACCTCCCGCCCATGCTCACTCCTAGCTTTCTCCAATTCGGTCCGTTCCCCGTTCAATGCGGTCATCGACGTCGAGAACACCGGAGTCAATAGCACCGCCCGAGGAGGAAGCTTCGAGGACTCTACAGCTCATGCTTAGCAATTTGGATGGGCTAACAGACTTTATGTGTTTCCTAAAATAGAGTGGCTAGCACCCCGAACGTCCAGACGCTAGCCCCCGTTCGGACGCAGCCCCGACGCCTGCACTCACGTCGCATCGGAAGCCCCCCGTGCTCGCATCAAATCCCGCGCCAAGGATCGCGTCTGGCCGCCCGCGACCCATTCCACGCCAGTGACCGAGTTCGGCCACCCGCGACCCATCCCGCGCCTCGATCCCATCCCGGCTGCGCCCCAGCGACAAGTCCGCCACGCTCCTCCCCCGCCGTGGCGCCATCCCCAACTGCGCCCCGTGCTCTGTCTCAGCCGCGCCCCTTCCCCCACACTAACGTCTCATCTCTGTGACATCTGTCTGACTGTTACAACATATGCAGTATATTCTTGAAACATACCTGTATAGTAATTGCAACATCCAGATGAAACATGCGTCTAAAACAACTGAAACATTTGGAACACACATTTGCAACATACGTCTAAAACAATTGAAACATGTGGAACATACACTTGAAACATGCGTGTGTAGCCATTACAACATATATGCAACACCAGATCCTTTTGGAACATCCAGATGAAACACATGAAACATACAGATGAAACACATGAAACATGCATTTGAAACGCGTGAAACATACGGTTGCAAAAGGCTCGTCAACGAGCTCGACGCAGATGCGAAGTTCGATGCCATGGAGTGACGCGGAGGTTGCCGGTGCGAAGCTCATCGATGGCACATGCCTTGGCAGTGGCCGCAGCAGGCGGATGGGCACGTGGCCGCAGCGGGCGGCACTAGTCCAAGTGGGAGGCATGATTCCGAGCACGAGGTGCGGTGGAGGCGACGAATCCGCTTCGGCATGGCGCACGACGAGCAGGGCGGGCAATAGGAGGGAACAAGCGTCGCGGGCGGGGCGCGCGTCACGGGCAGGAGCGAGCGGGAGCAGCAAGGTGGAGTGGGGCGCGCGGCGTCCGAACGGTCGGACGCCCGCGTCTAAGCATTAGCGTTCCTAAAATCATTCTCTATATTATATTATGTAACCTAGCTCAAAGAAACAAAGAGCATGGTTTAAAAAATATGAAACTATTTTCATTTTTTTAAGTTAAAATAAATTTTCTATGGATTTTTAATATTCAATTAGATTTTTAGTATTTTTAACTGCATATTTATCTAGGAAAATATTAGAGCATTTTTTTAAAATTTTTTTTTTATATTATAGTTGACGTTCAGTATAAGCCCTTGCCAATAGATGTTAGCTTTAACATGATCGATCGTAGTATGACCCGTGGCAGTAAAGCTCCGGTTGGTTTTAGCTCCTTGCAGGGGAGCTCGCAGCAGCAGCTACTCCTTATAGAACTCTAGCCGGCTTTTACTCTTTCTCCTATTCTCCTCCTAGAAACCGGCAAAGTCACTATTTGTAGCTTCTTCTCCTCCTAAAACAGGTAAATCCACTATTTCTGGCTTCACTGGCTCTAGGGAGCCATGACCGTCTGAAGCTATGCAAACTGTCTCCCCTGACTACAGGCAGAGACCGGAGATGGTAGATCCCAAGAATAAAATCTTGGATCGATCATTGTAACTCTACATTGCATTTTAAAACTCGACCTGCAGGGGTAAGCCACCCCGGACATTGCTGTAAGAGAGAAGACCCTCTCACACAGGCCGAGAAAACCCTGAACCCCTGCCCCACCCTGACACATTTTGAAACAAGCCAGGCGCGAGAGCTGGGATCCACAACTGTAGATCGCAAAATAAGATTACATACATGCAGAATGCAGGCTGTAGCTCTCTAAATATAAAATTCAATCATCACCATGACAAAAAATATATACCGACTGAATCTGTAGCTCTCTAAATATAAATTCAACCATAAACATAACAGAAAAAATAATACTGACTGAACCAATCACTACGCCTTTCTTCAAACATGAGCTGAGCATCAAGCGCAATGAAAGCAGAGGAGATACGACCCTGAAGCCTTCCAACACCAAAGAACGGGCAAAAGGATGTTCCACCCATGAAAAGATATTACATTCACCAATCACCACCTACACTAGAAACACAAACCACTCAACCAGGTCACCGAACTGTACAGCTCTTCCGCAGGTGCCTTCTTCAGCATCCCAATAATCGACTAGGTCGCGGTGTTCTTGCAGTTCAGTGGTTCATTACACATGCCCAGAAAAGATAGTTCCTCCTCCAAAGTAACAGTATACTGATTTGGTATCTCCATCTTGGCCTTGGAGCATACAAGCATCCAATTTTTTAGCATCAGCAGTTCAGCACCACAATGCTCCAGAGTATCCTCGTATCTGTCCGCATTCTGAAAAACAGAAGGCACCTTTTAGTCTCCACAACTCTGGCATGGTGGTAGAACAAACTAAACGGGAATAACAATGTCTTTTATCTAAAGCAATCACTTATTAACAGACTTAGATTTCACACCAAGCTCACAAGCTCATTGTCACAGATTTCAGAAATGACAGCCCAAGCGTTCCCAGCAAAATTTACCTTTTCTTAGCACTTTGGTGTCAGTTGTCAGTACAAAAAAAATGATATATATATCTGAATGAAGCGCAACCAGATTACATCTTGGAGATAGCAAAAACAAATTACACTGTATAAGCCTATTGCCTTGACACTTTCAGCTAAACCAACCTTGATTTTCACCGGGACTCGGAGTTTCTGAAGTTAGAACAAAGCTGCATGCTTTCTTCATGCATGCTTGAACATCTTCATGCTAAGCCAGTGCAGATAGACAGCCACAATTATTACAGGAAGCGTCAACGGCACAAGTAGACAGTAATACCTGTGAATTACGAAGCAGGCCAGTTAGGTAAAATCGTATATCAATTGCACATGCTAAGCTATTGCATGAAACTCACTCTTTCAAGGGAAACAACAACAGAACATCCATGACCATAGCCAAAAAAAAAAACTATTAGCTAATCCGATGCACCTAGTTTAGTTCATATTAATAACTAGCTAGCACAAAAGTGGACAACCTATACTCCAATGTCAATTTACAAAAGAGATACAAGTAAACAGTCATCTGTCTTGGCTTGACGTTCCTTACCAATCGTTTTGGATGGCAGCCAGGAATCGATTTTCATATGGTGGAAGCAGCTTGGACACGATGGCAACGTAGAAGAAACACACAAACAGTGTGATCCCAAAAGCAATGAACGCCGACCCGATCAGCTCATCTCTAAAAAAATGCATCTCTGCACTCCAATCTTTTGGCCTCTGATGTGCAGACCGGCGGACCCAATAAATCCTGAAAAAAATCGAAGATAGTAGCTACCATACTTGTAACTGAGTCAGATGACTCACGTCCGTTAGTTTGGGTCATTGGGATGCTCGGTTTTGCACGGCAAAAAAGGAAAGAGAAGGGGGCGGGCATACCCGGTGGCTGCTCGTAACCGGCGAGGACCTGGCATAGTGCGGCGGCGAGACAGAGGTGACGCCGAGGCGGGACACGGTCCTCTGCCACGGGCCGGACCCGGAGGTGGGGTTGCTGTGGTAGCGGAGGCGGTGGTGGTTGCCGAGGCTGGGGAAGGAGGACACCGAGGCGTTGGCCAGCAGCGCGGCCGCCTCGGCCAGGATCTGGTCCCCACCGACGTCGGTGGCTGCGAGGCGGCGGAGGAGCGCGTCGCCGGCGGCGAACTGCGACGGGCCTACTAGAGGGAGGGACAGGTGCAGTGGCGGACCCAGGATTGGAATCCAAGGTATGCCTAATCAAAAATTTATTATCTAATATGGTATGCTCCGATACAAAATAAATAAATAAATCAGTAAACGGCTCGGTAAAAAAACATAATATATCTAAAGGTCTCAGAATACCTTAAATTCAACAATTAAGTTCGAAATTGCATAAATGACAATATAAATTGTTCAAACGTAATATAAGAGATCTTCCATGAGGCTCATATTTAGCATTTGCAAAGATCCTGCCAACACATTATACATACTCTACGTCAGGCATATACCCCATTCCATTCAACACCAAATTCACAAATTACAATCACCGATTTTAGTTGGAGCACATGTATCTACTACGTACACAGACACACATACTCACCACTCACCAGAGTTGCTCAGATGTGGGGGACTGGATGCGTTGGTGTTGGCCGTTGTGCCGGAGTCCGGCAAAACGCGCAGGTGCAGATCAGCACCCGCCCAGCGCCCCAGCCGCCCTCGCGCAGCCGGCGAGCTGTGCAGCTTCAACAAGCAGCAGTGGCACAGGTCCAGGCCAGGTCGCCGCCGCACGAGCTGCGACGGGCCGATGGCTACCAGCGGCTTCTGCCGTCCGGTGGGCAGAGGCTCAGCTGCGCAGGCCGCAGGGAAGGGAGCTGCCGCCAGCCGTCCCGCCGCCCCTCTGGTGGTGCTCACCACGGTCCACGTACGGGAGAAGGAAAGCGGCGCCGAGGGACTCGGGGAGTCGGGGTCGAGCGACGCTGCGACAGGGTATCGGAATAGGGCACCAGGAACAAATTTGTTGGGCTTTCACTCACCTGGGCTTGAAGTGATAAGTAGCCGTAGATTTTTGGGCCAAATTCCAGGACTGTTCTGGGCCTATCTAGACTACCTGCTGCGCTCACCACTGGACAGGTGGCGGCAAAAGGCGAGGGACAGGAGGAGCGAGAGCGCGAGGAGGAAGATGACCGCTGATGGGACCGCGGAGATCCTGATCTGACAAGTGGAGTCTCCCACTGTAATGCCGGTCCGGGAGAGCGGTGTGGCCATAATGGGCCGATGAGTCGTGAACGCGGATGCGTCCAAATTTCAAGTGAGGCCCGTGCGGAGTTTCATAGCTTTGCTTTTTATGCGGCCCAGTCCGGCCCAAAGACAGCGTGCCCAATTTTGCCGCTGGGAGCCTGTGAGAACGTGACATCCAATACTAGTATTACTGAGTGTGCATCAAAAAAAGTATTACTGAGTGAGGTGATTTTTTTTTTTTGCGAGACGTGAGTGAGGTAATTAAAGAGTCTCGATTGAAAGTTTGAAACTGTGGACTGAGTGAGAGACATCATTTAACGTCACCCCTCTCCAAACCGACAGCCTGCTCGAAGAAGTTGACACTGGATCAAAACCCGGTGAAGTTCATTATGGCAACCCTTCACGAAGATGCTGCCATGTTCCAAGATATACGACGTGATTTGGTTTGGTAGTCTCCGATATCACACTTTAACAGTTATAATTTCTCTCTTTTTAAGATAATGGATTCATTAGTCCGACCTCTATGTCCGCGAACGAGACTCACACATTAACAAAAAGAAGAACACACAACAAAAAAAAAACTACGACCATGACACATCATGTTTCCCGACATCCTTCTTATAATATATAAAATATCTGATAATAAAAGTTTGATCATTACAAAATATTTCTAAAGACAAATATAATGCGGCCACTTTTGCAGATAGGTTTTCCATATGATTAGAGCATAATATTGTTAGTTAAAAGATAAAAAGTTTTAATTTTGAAATACATGTGTGCCTTATATTTTGAGATGATTTCGTTAGGGCATGAAGAACTCAAAGTTCCAGAACAAAATGTAAATCGATGTTACGTGATGACGTTGTGTGTTGGATTACTCAAAGATATAACTGTGCTGATGTTGCGTGATGATGTTTGGTCAAAGTTGTAAACATGTTTGCGAGAACGATACTTTGGGACGGAGGGAGCGCGATGCAAAAGCACCCTGCTGTTAAATGTTTATGATGGAGAAAGAGAAGAATCTTTTTGCTTACTTCTACTAGTTCAAACATCAAAGATGGTGCAATTTTTCCGATCAAGAGAGAACTTCGTCCCTTCCGAAAAAATACAAAAGCTGCTCGGTACAATTTGGATGCTTTAGCGATTTGAACACACGAAAACTGCACACTTGGGACTTGGGAGTGAGAAAACGCACTCGATACAGGATGAAATGAAATGGATGGAATGCAGAGCAGCAGTCGGTGGGAAGTGGAGAGCGGGTGGGGGCTACGTGCCGAAGATGACTCGCGAACGTACAGGGTGTACCAGTGCGTGCCGACAAGCCAATGAATGAGACGAAAGTAAAGAATGAATCCAGCGCAGGGCGTGCAGCATCCCATCGCATCTTATTCTTATCCCACAAGCGTGATTAATTTTGCCATCAACGTCGCAACACGGTACAACTCCTAGTAATTAATTAATGAAAACTCTCCCAGACCCGCTCGGTCCGTGAAAACATAAGACGTCTTCGTCTCAGGTCGTCGATCTCAAGGTCCTCGGAGAACCAACGACAGTTGTGGGCCCACTTGGCTCTGTGGCTCCATATGTAGTAATAAAAAAAAAATTATATATTTTTAAATGATGTATAAACTGATGGAATTAGGTCGTGTTTATCCAAAATTTTGAAAGGTGGATTACAAAAGCTACAATAAATGATTGTTTGGATCCCAGATGGTTAAAGCTATAGCGGAAGCCGTGTATATAAGGGAGGTAAACAGGACAGTACGGCCACATTTGAAATCCACCGTAATGACAGTGACAAATAGGGGTAATATGGAAGAAACCGTCAGGGCATTTTTATATTTTTTCTGTACCTATGAGCTGCTAAAAGGTGGAGTCTCTCGACTTGTGGGATTACGGAAGTTGAGGTGACTGGACTGTAAAAAGCTATGTCAAAAGCATAAGCATTTGGATCCTAGTAGTATTTGAGATCGGGATTACGAAAGTTGATGTCGCGATATTGTGAAAGCTACGCTAAAAGCAGAAGCGTTTGAATCCTAGGAGTATTTGATGAGATTGGGATTAGAGAAGTTGAGGTGGCTGGATTGCGAAAGCTACGCCAAAAACAGAAGCGTTTGGATCCCATAAGTATTTGAGATTACAAAAGCTATATTGGAAATCAGCGTGCTGCAGGCCGCAGCTGCACCAACACAAGAAACAAAACTGTGTAGCGCAAGTCTGTGTTTGCAGCAGCAGCAGCAAAGAAGCTCAAACCCCATTGTGCAGTTTGGTACTTGCTCTATCCCGAACTATAAGTCATTCTAAGAGGGTGTTTGGATCTAGCTACTAAAATTTAGAAGGTGTATCGGGAGAATGTTGTATGGGGGTGTTCGGATACTAATAAAAAAACAAATTACATAATCCGTCAGTACTCCACGAGGCGAATTTTTTAAGCATAATTAATCCGTCGTTAGCACATGTTTATTGTATCAAAACATTGTCAAATCATGAACTAATTAGGCTTAAAAGATTCGTCTCGTAAATTAGTCGCAAACTATGCAATTAGTTTTGTAATTAGTCTATATTTAATACTCCATACATGTGTCCAAACATCCGACGGGACAGCGACTAAAATTTAGGATGGGCAACCAAACACCCCCGAACTTTCTTGGAGAGTTAAATCATCTCAAGTTTGACTAAATTTATATAATAAAATAATAATATTTATGATACCAAAGAAATACCATTAGATTCTTCATTAATTATATTTTCATAGTATAATGTTATATTTTTTTAAAATTTTATCTATAATTTTAGCCAAATTTGAAATAATTTGCCACCGAGAAAGTTGGAACGACTCGTAAAATTCAAACGGGGCCTAAGTTTAACTCGAGGACGGAGGAAGTAAAATTCAAACGGGGCCTAAGTTTTTTTTTTCAGTCATTCAGGCTTCTCCATATGCTGTGCCAAACGCAGCAGGAGGCCACACGTGTGCAAAAGCTGAGGAAACATCTCCGTCTCGGCTGACGCCGACGCCGAGGCAGGCAGGGCTTCTAGAGACCTCACCTCACCTCACCCAGTCACCTGTTAGTTGCATGGTCGTTGCTGTGGCGACCAACACAAGTGGCGGCGTCTCCCCGCCTCGACCCCGGGGCCACGCGGTCAGTGACCGAGGGTCCACGCGCGCTTGTGCTAATTAATCCAGGCGGAACACTCGAACCCGTCCGTGCGCCCGGTTCCGTGGACCTGCCTGGGCTCCGGATCCACTGACCTGGAGGACCCACACGACGGTGCATGCAGAAGGATGCGGGAGCTCGTGGGATCGGAGGCCATCGGTTTCCAGGAAAGGGAGGGGCCACGAGAAAGCCAAGGCCCAAGGGGATGAGAGGTGGGGCCCGCGTCACGGGTCGCTCTGAGTCTTTTTTTTTTTTTTGATCTCAGGTCGCTCTGAGTCGAGTCGAGTGGAATCGACTCGGGCGGGTCGGGTGGCTCACCCATCCACCATCCGCCCGCACCCAACGCCAGGTCGCCAGCCAACCGGATCTCCTGTGGCGCGCACGGGCACGGCCGCCTGCAGTCACCTCCTTCGCCTAGGAGAACCCGTACTTTGTACGGGTCAATTTTAGGTATGATCAGTTCCGTGGAGCGTCACGTCAGGTCTTCTTCACCTCTTCAGCTGATCTGGTTCTCTAGAAGGTTCGGCATCAGGGATATCCCAGGGCAGTGCTGTGTGTTCCCATCTTTGTTTTTCATTTATCGCGCCCACAACCTCTCATTAGCTTCCACCATCACAGCCCGTCGGACTTGATTACTTGAGTCGAGAGCTTCCACTTTTTCAGTAGTAGTACTCGTGGGAACTAAGCTTTGTTGTTTATATTTGCGGTGAAATCTGATCACACTTTCCCGGATTTATTTTAGAATTTAACACAGTGGTAGACAACATGACATGTCCGTCAACAACGAGGTGTTTGTAATGATTTCATCAACCTGGAGATCTTTTGTTTAGTCCATTTTTAGAGGTGCTCATAGATGTATTTTTGTGTGTTGTGTTCATAGGGTGAGTGTGTACGTACTTATATGAGGGTCTTGGTCAATAACGTGTTTCTAAAAAAAGATTAAAATCACTTATGTTTAAGTGTACCGTATGTTTTAAGATCATATACTTTTTATGGTAAATGCTTCCTCCATCCTAGAAAATGCCATTCTAAAATAGTTATCGGCCAAATTATCTTAAATCTGTACCAAAATATATTAATATTACCATACTAAATAAGTGTTATTTTTTATGGAATCTATACTTTCACAATATATCTATTTGTAATATTAAATGTTATTTTTTTTGGAAAATGCTTAATTAAGCCTGCGCACGCTTTTAGCGCTGGTGCCCGCACGCCTTCCACCTCCCGTACTCAGTCCGCCCGTGCCCGCACTCAAAGCCGCCCGCGCCCACGCACTCTCTCTCTCTCTCTCTCTCACCGGCGATGGTGACCAGAGACTACGGCCGGCGAGCTCCTCCCGGTGGCATCCTACCCGCGCCCGTGGCCGCCATGTCGGAACCGGCGGATCCGCGCCAGGTTGGTCTCCTCCTCCTCTCTCTCCTCTCTCCCTCCTCCTCCTCCTGGATCTCCGAGGTAGGGTTCCGGCGAGCTCTCCCTATCATCTCTTCCAACTCCGATGGGCTATAGAATGGATGGCCGTGGGGAGGCAGGTAGGCCAGGCAGTGGGGATGGTCGACGGGCGGTTTAGGGGAGCTGACGACGGCAGGGGTGGCCAGGCCGAGTCGGGGCGAGGGAGCTCCGGCCATGGTGGTGCCGCCGGGGGGAGGCAGGGAGGGGGCGAGCTACGCGGTCACGGAGCTCCGACGAAACCCTAGCTCGCCGCGGCGGGGCGGTGGCTGCGAGGGCGCCGGAGTCGGGGAAGAAGTTCTGCTGTTTTTTTCAACAAAAAACTGTTGTGCAGAGATGTGTGCACAGAAGCTCCAAATCCTGCACGCGCATGCTATAGTAAAGTTCTTTTTTTATAAACACGACTAAAATAAAAAGTTAACTCTAACCAAATCCAGGACTGCATCCTTCAAGTACAAATAAAAGGTCTATGGGCATCTGAAACACGGTGAAAATGACCATAGAAGATCCTGCCCTACCAAACGCCCCCAATCCCAATTTCAAAATCTTCAAACCATCCACCACCAAAAAACCAAACAAAAGACAAGCTAACGAAAACAACCACAGAGATCAATCAGAAAAAGTTCAAAAAGGCATAAATAGTCCACACTAACACAACCAAAGAACCAAATTAACGGCTTTAATAAACCTATCCACGAGTCCTTTATACCCGCTAATAACCTAATCACTCCTGACTAATCTCACTCTCTCTCCCTCAAAGTCTCCAACCGCCGCTGCTCTCTCTCCTCTCTCCTCTCTCCTCTCTCCTCGAGCTAGCTCTCGCTTCTCCTCTTCGGCTGCATTCGCATTCCATTTCACCTCGCTGCGGTTTACCTCTCCCTTTCTCTCACCTTCCTCGCCCACCTCCATCGCCTCCTCCTTAAGCAACGACGCGGCGAGCGACCCGCGACCCTAACCCTAGGGAGAGAGAGCCACCACCAGCAGCTGGGCCGACCGCACGCACGCGCACCCACGCACTCAGCGGCGGCAATGGCGGGACGCCCCCTCACCCCTCGCTCGTCGGCGGCGGCCGGCCGGGATGCGTGAGATCGCGGCGCCGGATGGGGAAGGACGCCGGCGAGGCGCAGCAGCATCCCCCGGACGGGGCGGGCGGCGGCTCAGGCGGAGACGCAGGAGGAAGCTGGGCTGGTAGCGCCCGCCGCTTCTGCTGCTGCGGCGGCGGAGGAGGCGGAGGAGCGGCGAGGGTGGTTCGGCTGCAATGCGTGGCTGCGCTCGTGCTCGGGGTGGCCGTGCTGCTGTCGGCGCTCTTCTGGCTCCCGCCCTTCGCGGGGCGGTGCGGCGGCAAGGAGGGCCCGGATCCGGGCGACGAGTTCGGAGGTGAGCGCTTCCCCCGCATTGCGAGATCTCGGTTCCGTTCGGCCGCGGTCGCCGAGTGGCCGGTTGTATGCTCGATCTGCGTTTGCTTTGCGCTGGGAGTTCGTTGGTGGATGCTCGGCTTTGGATCTGGATGTTCGCGGTGAATAGTTGCGGTTTCGGGCTGGAAATTTGAATTACCTTTGACTGCGAGGAACATTGTGGAGACGTTGCGTGTTCGGGCAAGCTGGATCCTCTAGTAGAGCTCTCTGTTCTCTATTGATGTGTACGGCCTGCAAATTTAGTCGCGTATGGTTCGTTTTCTGCTGGATGGGTGATGCTTGAGTTTGATCTGTGCTGCTTAGGTGTTGGGCAAGTGTCGGTGCTCCTTTTCTGGGGGGCGAAATGCCGTTTTAGGGAAATATTCAGCCAAAATAAGTGAGTCGTTATGGGTTTGGGTGGAAAAATTCGAATCAAATGCAAGGAAGGGGCCTGCTTTGGCATCTGTTGGTGCTATTTTTGTAAACATGGTAGGTTTATACAGGCAACAAAGCTTTCTGCTAAAATGGGGCTACTATTCTCTGCTCTGGTATGTGGCATTAGGTAATGGCTAGGGACTAGGGTGCGGTCAGTAGCTATTTTGTGTTGTTTGCTGATTTGTGTAGCATATTAGATTCCTTCTTTCGTTAAATTTGATGATGCCAGGGATATTGATTCTGCGTGCCTTACTAGATTTAGTGTGGCCACCTAGCATTGTGTTATGCTGCTATTGGCTTATTGTGGATGAGTTTGCATTAGTCTGTCGGATACTCGGATTGTGCATTGGTTTTTTCTATTCATCTTATTTGCTGTGGGATGGACCGACTTGCCATTCCTTGTTTATCCCCGATAGATCAGTAGACAGAAACACACCATTATAGCATATGTTTACTAATGATCCTATATTTTGCAGCTGCTATAGTGGCAAGCTTTAGGCTACACAAGACATTTCCTGAGCTGAGTGGAAATAAATCCCAGCTCGAATTGGATATTTATGAGGAAGTTGGCATTCCTAATTCCACAGTAGGCCCTCCAATTCCCTTGATCTACACTTCGGTTGATATTTTCATCCAGTTGCGCTAAACTGACGCTCAAACTTCTATACAGGTGGTTGTGAATACGCTACATCCATTAGATGGATCAAACTGGACAGACATCATCTTCAACATTATCCCTTTCCCAGAGAACGTGACTATATCATCAACATCGTTGAGCATCCTTAGATCAAAGTTCATGTCCTTGGTTGTACGGCAGTCAACAATCCACTTGACTGAGCCCCTTTTCGGGAATTCATCATCCTTTGAAGTAATTAAATTCCCAGGAGGAATAACAATCATCCCTCCACAAACTGCTTTTCTTCTTCAGAAGCCCCATGCAACTTTTAATTTTACTCTCAACTATCCAATCTACAAACTTCAAGACAGAACTAACGAGTTAAAGGATCAAATGAAGGCAGGACTACTACTCAATCCATACGAGGTTAGTTGTACCTTCTGGCCTAATTTCTATGTGTTTGTCTGCATTGTCTGTTCAATTTGATAACATCAAAAGAGGAAGCTTATGTACATGTAAGATTTGTTCATTTGATTCTTCTTCTAGCAACCTTAATTATGCCAAAAGCCTATAGACATTTGGTGATTCTGGCACTCCACAAGTTTATGCATATTTATGCAAAATTTGCATGCAAGTCCATACAGTAGACATATTGCATATAATCTTGTAGACATATTGCAATCTCTGACGAAAGTTTATGTCATTTACTTATTAATTTGCTGGGCATGTGAACCATGTACTGTAGGCATATGGCATCAGTTCACATACTATCACAAATATAAGTCCATACAGGGTTACCCTTAGTAAAAAAAATTACCTTTGACAAGCAATATGGCATTATCTATAAAAATATATGATCCTAAATGAGAAGTGTTATACACAATAAAATTGGTTTTTCATCATAAATTTTGTAATATCAAAATTTTGCTGTCAATCTATATAGTCAAAGTTAAAGAAAGGGTTCATTGAGGACAAACCTAGATAGAGTTATATTTGTGATCACTAGAAGTAAAAAAGTATAAAGCACAGATAGTTGTTTGTACCTTCTTTTTTTTGTTTGTGTGGTGCTTTGGACTTGTCATTCTATTCTAAGCCAAAAGGAAAATTGAGAAGCGAGGAATCGCCTCGCCTAGTAGTAGTGTACCTTCTCTTTCCTTTTCCTGTCAATTGAGTTTCAAATATTTTGCATTGCAGAATCTGTATATCAAATTGACAAATTCGCAAGGTTCAACAATTCTCGCTCCAACAATTGTTGAGACCTCCATTGTCCTCGAAGTTGGAAATCACCAGCCATCTGTTCCAAGGATGAAGCAGTTGGCACGGACAATTACCAATTCATCTTCATCCTCGGGAAACCTGGGTCTGAATCATACAGTATTTGGCAGGGTAAAACAGATTAGCCTTTCATCCTATCTTAGGCATTCCTTACATAGTGGAGGTGGTTCTGATGCACCGAGTCCTGCACCCATGCATCATCATGGTCATCACGGCCATCATCACCATCACCACAGTCATGACGACAACAGGCACCCAGCTCCTGCTCCTGCTCCAATACATTTTCCTATGCCACAACCCAGATATGGTGCTCCACCTCCATCTGGGTGTCCATACAGCAAAAACAAGCCAAAGAAAAGAGGGCCTGTTACACCAGCTGCTGAGCCTGCAGCTAATGATCACCGATCTGCTTCCATTGCTTTACCACCACATCCATCGTCACCTTTGCCTGCTAGTCGTTCTCGACATGGTCCCAGTATGCAGGGTGGATCTCCTGTTCCTTCCCCTCCTGCTATACCAGAGCCACCTTTGCCCACCGTTTCGTTTGCTCATCCACATCCTCCAAGTGAACGTGGAACAGGGATAAGTCCTGCTCCAAGTGAAGAGGCAACACGAGCAGGTCCTGTTGGGATGTCACAAGTGGCACCTGCACCTCATTCATGTGAGTTCCTTTTCCATTTATACTTTTGCAACTGTGTAGATTGTTATCTGAAAAGGCACTTAGTTTATCTGCTCCAGACTTCTAGAATATGCACATAGGAAGTCAAAATTGTGCAAAGGTTAACAAGCCTAACGTTATATACTCTCATGAGGGTTTGAACATTTCATTTGAGTATTTTTCCCCCCTTCTTAGTCGCAGTCTGTGCTTGTAAGGATATAAGACGATGTATCCCCTTCACTTAATCCCACATCTGATCTTATTGCCTAGTCGCCTGCATAATTAGTTGAGGTTAAATTAGTAAATTCTTTTTATCTCCCTGTGAATACTGTTTGCATTGCTTGATACATAACTGTTAGGAAGAGGAAGTTTTAGGTTTTCCATAATGGCATATATGGCAATACAAAGTGAATCTTTTGAAACTGGCATAGGGTGATAGTTCTGGTTAGTTCAACTACTGGAGAATAATGCAGTGCTCCATTTATTTTCCAACTATAGGTAGGAAATCATATCGCTGACGAGCTAACAGTAACACAACATGGTGTTGACATATAGTACAATTATATAGTGAGCCCATCAGGCCATGAAGGCACTCATTACCATGTTCACCTCATTGATACCAAAATAGCCTCTTCGCTGACTACATGATGTTTGTGGTATTGCAGCTTATGCCACCAGGATGCAGGACGATGTTCCCTGCCGCTGGGTCCTTTTTGTCCTCGCGTTATTCGCTCTAAGGAGCCTGCTACGCTGAAGTACACGGCCGGTCGACCAGATGTATATCAGCAACCTCCACCGACGTACGTCTAAGGAGAGAAGAAAGACACGGGGCTCCACCGGCGGCGCGTCTGGTTCCAGGCAACCATCAGCTCCCGGGGGCGGGTGGCCAAAAGAGGCCCTTCTCCCCTCGGCGGGCTGTCACACTTTCTCGTTGCTAGTTGTCACTGCATGTAAATATGGGGGGATGGGATGGGATGGGTATAAGGCAAGGCAAACCGCAGGACGGGCGGCCGTGCGTCGTGGTCAAAGCCACAAGGGGTGGCAGGCCCTTGTGTAGCGCTCGCCTCTGCCCGCCCCGGGTCTGCCGCCGTGTTTGTAGTGTACTCCTGCTGCTGCTGATGCTGTAGCTGAACTCGGCAGAAGCGGGCTCGTCAAGTGTAAAGACCTCCAGTTTCGTGGAGGTTCGTCTCGCATCCATCCACGCTCAGTTTTTCTGTGCTATCCTATCTTATCCTGCAGTGTTTCATGGTGCTCTGATCTGACTGCTTAATGCCGTAGAATGAAATCGTCGAGCTCTGTGATCAGTGGTCACGGCTCCTTCCGTTCCATGCATTGCATGCTAGTAGTAGAGAAGCTGCTGCAATAATACATTGGCTAGTTATAAGTTCCTTATATGGTCAAAGTAAGTTGAAACAAACATGCAAACAATATACTTTTTTTTTCAGTTTTTTTTTCTGTGATCTTATTTTGCCGTGCTTTTTCTTCATTTGTGCCCCTTAACTGAGAAGTGCCTAGTCGGACTGTTCTACCAAATAGGGCCATTGTGTGTAGCCTCGCGGTCGCAGCGTTCTATGAGGAAAGTAGTAACGATTAAGATTGTTAAAATCGTGATTCTGTATCGGAGCGGAACTTCTAACAATATAAGATCATAGATTTGTAGGGAAAATCATAAAATTGTAAATTCAGAAGTCTTAACAATCCGTAAGTTCTATTTAATAGAACCGTAGAATCAACTTAGGTTAAGACATAACATTGGGCAGTAATAAGATGATAAAGTTGTAAAAATCAACTAAGTTCGTTGAGTCGTACAATCAAGCCATAGAAGTACAGAGAATAGATGTTATCAACCATTACCAGTACACTGAGAAGCGAACTGGCCACGTTTCGAAGATAACTCGCTACAGGTCAGTAGGACACACACAGTAGTGTCTGGTTCCGGTAGAGTATCCGAGTAGGTCAGGTGGTTGCTTGCTGAAAATGACCATCACGCCCTCACTACCCGGACGCGTCTTTTTTTTACAAGGAAAGCTTTATTAATTTCAAGATCGTTACATTAAGACGATACAGAGACCTTGAAACACTTCAGGCCTCTGTATAACAAGGATACACACAGCCTTACAAAAGATCTTAAAATAAAAAGGCACACTAATAATGCTCAATCCGAAGACTAGACTGCCACCCATGTGCCCGGGTAAAAAATTCTTTGGCCACCTACGCCAAATGTTGAAATGCCGCTACAACCAAACCTTGCGAAGTTGGCTTCTGTAGGACAGCCCATGTACGAAGCCAGTGAATAATCGAGTATATAACCAATAAAAGAAAAGAAGTGCATTTCTTCTCAAAAACTAGGTCATTCCTACATAACCAAAGCGACCAACACGTAGCTGCTGCTCCTAACAAAGCTAACGACTTCAGATCTTTACTAAGACCACAGAGCCAAGACCCAAACATGTTTGAAACACTATGTGGTTGAGACAAGCCTGAAGCCGCATGAATAACAGACCAAACAGCACGAGCGAAACGACACTTAAAAAACAGGTACTTAATTGTTTCATCTTTGTGACAAAAGCAATACCGTTTACTGCCATGCCAATTACGTTTAGCTAAGTTATCTTTAGTTAACACTACGCCTCTACGTAGGTACCACAGAAAAACCTTGATCTTCAAAGAAGCTTTTAATTTCCATAAGCCTTTATTAATGTTAGGGATATCATTATAGATCATTGCCAGGTAACCTAGCCCAGCCCATATTGATGTTTGCCTGTGCCTGCACGACCGAGCACCGACTAGCGAGAGCACCTTTGCTCCGGCATTAATGGCGGAGGACACACCGGTACCGGATCGGAGACCCCACCGTCCCCACGCACCTGCCCGCCGTCGGCCAGCTACAACGCCGCCCTCTTAAATTGCCGTCGCTGCCATCCATCATGTCCATCATATTCGTACTACAGTAAAGCATCCTGCTACACCCACCTCGCACGGACGGGACGGCGCACTCCGAGCTCCATCCAGTTCAACCACGCATCCATCGCGCGCGGTCCATGCCGCGTCGTCGTCCATTCTATTCCACTCCAAGTACAAAAACGCCGTCTCCTTCCCTCCCTCCCTCCATCCCTCACGGCTAGCTCGCTCCTGCGCCAGCAGCGCAGGCCCAGCATGCCGGCCGGCGGCTCGTCGTACCTGGCGACCATGGGCCGCCGGAGCTTCTCATACCACAGGCTCAAGAAGCTCCCCGCCGCCACCTCTCCTCCTCATCCTCCCGCCACGACGACGGCCCCTACCACCGGCCTGGATCAAGAAGGAGACCCGCCGTGCGCCGCGGCCGCTATCGAGGAGTCGTACCGGTCCTACTACCGCGCGCTGGTGGCGAGGGGGAGGCGGCAGCGGCGGAGGCAGCAGCAGCCGTGGCGGGGCAGCGGCAGGCCGCGGCGGCGCCTCAGGGTGTGGGGCGCCCTGGCGCGCGCGCTGCGTTGGAGGGCGGTGTCCGCCGGGGCCCGGGTGCGCGCGTCGGTTGCCAGGGTGGCGCGGCGGCTCCGGGAGGGCCGGCCCTACGTCGGCGACCTCTTCGCCGGGAACTACATGTTCCTGCAGGTGTCGCCCACGATGGCCGGCGCCGACGGCAGCGCGCGCGGCGCCGTGGTGCCCTTCGCGGAGTACTACTACGGATGCAAGGCCCGGGCCAGGGCGGCCGCCGGCGCTGGCGCGGTGCAGATGCACCCTGCTGCAGCCGCTACTGCGGTGCTCTACAAGGTGTAGCGACGTGACACTACAACTCCGATCCGTTGTACAGCGCTTCTTTTGCAACTTTGCATGCATGATGTCAAAACAACGATGACATCATGTGTTGTGCACTCGAGTCACTGATGGATGACTTGGTGACTGGCCTGATGGTTTAGCGTTGAAAATGGGTAAATAAATGTTGTTGGCCAGGTTGGATTGGATTTTTTTGTTTTTGTTTTTTGGATTTCGCCGGTGCTTGTTGTTGAAGGCTCGTAGGCCCAAGTGGCCATTATACCAGCGATGCAATGCCAGTATTGTATTGGTAGGTAGTGTTAGGCCTTGTTTAGATGCCACCAAAATTCTAAGTTTTTTCACTCTCTCTCCATCACATCAATTTTTAGCCGTTTGCATGGAGTATTAAATGTAGGTAAAAAAAATAACTAATTACATAGTTTACTTGGAAATCACGAGATGAATCTTTTGAGCCTAGTTGATCCACGATTGGACAATATTTATCAAATAAGACGAAAATAGTACTATTCATCGGTTTGAAATTTTTTCAGCATCTAAACGAGGCCTTAGTGTGATGAAATGGAATGGTGTGTGTGTGGTGCAGATAGAGATAGCCATTGTCTGAATGCTCACTGCTCAGTTTAACTGACATATGGCCAACTGATGGATGGTACTGGTGCACACGTGTGTCACTCACATACTAGCAGGAATTTGGTGACGCGAAGAGCTTCGTAGGCATATGTGTGCAACAAGGAGGTAGCGCGTTTTTTTCCCCTTGATGAAACAGGAGGCAGCGTGTTTTGGTGACGGACGACGGCAAGGCATTCGTCCCGCCCGCGCCCCAGCGTTCAGCAACCGCGTCTCGCTTCGCCGAGATGCCGGCGGCACCCTAGCTAGCGGCCTCAGATGCATCTAATAGAATCAAATACCTTGGGAGGTGGATGTTAGATTGATCTCTTCCAATTGGCCCTGGGCCCTTGATCCGCGTTCTAATCGGAAGCACGTCAACTGCTCCATGGTTGGTGGGCCCCTGTCGTACAGCGCCATAAAAAGGGAGGTGGGGGCCGGGACACAAGGCACGAGGTTCACCTGAGCCGCCAGACGCCCCACCTACATCATAACCCTAAACCGATCTAGTGAGGGGGCGTTGCCAGCGACGGGAAGACCGCCACCGGCCACCGCCGCCTCTGCACCGCCGCCACTGCGTCCGCGACTTTACCGTCGAACCTCACCGCGTCACCAACAAGGACGCCATAACAAGCTTGTCTTCTACGAAGGCGGCCGATGGTTTGCACCTCCGCAACCCCTCTCACTCTCACTCTATCTGTAAATCATGTACTAGTTCATGTCCTAGGACTTGCTATTTATCCCAAATGTCAGTGCACATGCTAGATCTATGGCTAGATGATCCTATAAATTCTATCAATGGTATCAGTCGCCTAACTAGGCGTAGATCTAGCTTATCGAGATAGAAAACCGAGTAGAAGAAATTAGAAGGAGGTGATTCGGTTTAGATCGAAAGAAAAGACAAGCAGAGGGTTCATCGAACCCTAAACCCTAATCGGGTGAAGAAAAGGAGTAAGAAAGGGGTCTCGATTTTGAAAAGTACTCGAACCCTAACCCTAACCCGTTGGGGAAGATGAATAGTAACTCAAATCCTAACCCTAACCCTAACCCTAGATCAGACCAACTCTGAGAAGAATAGAAGAAGATCCAATACAGAGAGAAGAAGGGGAAAGGGGACGGGCTTGGGAGGCGGCTTGAGGCTTCCCTCACCGTCCTCCACTCACTGGAGTACTCCGGGAAGGGCTCCACGTCGCGCTAGGGCACTGCCGCCAGGTCGCTCGACGGCGGCGCGCTCACCCGCTGGGGAGCGCGTGCGACGGCGAGGGTGCCGGCGACGGCGCCATCATCCTCCGCTCTGGGTTCTCATCGGTGGCCGCAGCGCTCATTCGCTTGCGGGGCTGAGAGAAAGAGAAGGGGAGAGCAAATGGCTAGGGTTTGGGGGCGAGTGGCGCCGTCGCGCCGTTTTGTTCTGCCGAGACGCGAGCTCAGCCGTTGATCTTCATCGAACGGCGCAGAAGCAACGGGCCAGAGGCCAGCCTAGGCGGGCGCGAGCGGGCGAGCGGCTTTGCTGGCCCAGGCCCAAGTTGCGGCCTGGGACGGCGCAGCGCGCGCGCAAGCAAGGTGGGCCGGGCTGAAAGCAGTCCGGGCCAAAGAAACAGTAAAGAATTGAGTCCATTTTTTCTTTTCTTTTTCCAGTAAAATGGTTAATTCCTAGGAAATGATTAATGGCTCAAGAAAATTAGCAAAGAGAATTTTTCCTGTGGGTAAAATTCACTCAATTAAGTTAATGTTTTCACTGCAATGTTAAAGTTTATTATCTTCTAATTAAATTCGAACCAACGGGAGAATTTAATTTGAAGAGCAGTTGAATTTTATTCAGTAAATTATAATATTGTTATTTTTCTAACCAACGTTGATAATAGCAATATTATAATGTTTATTCATAAGTTTTCCATGCATTAATTCTATTTCTGTTCAACAGTGTTGTAGAATTAGTGTATAAGAATGTTGTATGTTTTAATTTTGACCAACGTTAAATTAAAGCATGCAATTAGGATGTCATATTTTCTCACTATCTTTGATGGTGTTTTTTAGACTCAACCCAATGGCCTTTATCTCGAACATACCGCCTCTTGAAGGGGCAACTACAGGGTATGGCGAGAGAAGTATGAACTAGCACTTGCGCTGTCTGAAAATGACCTAGCGCTTACCTCCCCGTGTTCGACTGAGCCAGTGGACCCGGTGAGGGAAGATAATGAGACTGATGCTGATTTCACTGCTCGACAGCGAGATCATGCAGAAGTGCGGATGGAGTATGATCTCAAACGCAAGAAATGGGATATTTCAAACCGCAAGTGCTTGATGGTGGCTAAGTCCATAATTTCAGATGCAATAAGAGGTTCTATTCCAGATTGTGATACCGCCATAGAGTATCTTAAGAAGGTGGAGAGTCAGTTCACTGGCTCTTCAAAGGCTTATGTCAATAGTTTGATCAAGAAATTATTCAATGAGAAATATAGTGGTGGCGGTATCAGAGAGCACATACTGAAGATGAGCAACACGGCTTCGAAGCTGAAGCCAATGGATTTGGGGCTCAATGATGAGTTCCTTATTTATTTGGTTTTTGCTTCCTTGCCAAAGGAATATGAAACTTTTGTTGTTAATTACAACATGCAGCCCGATAAGTGAAATATAGAGAAGCTCATCGCAATGTGTGTTCAAGAAGAGGAGAGGCTGAAATCCTTACAGGGTGACTCTGCTAACCTTGTGAAGGACAACAAGAAGAAGAACTTCAATAAGAATACCAAACCTCAAGGGAAATCCCCTCAGAATGACCACCATCAGAAGAACAACAATGCTCAAGTTGAGAAGGATCAATGTAAATGGTGCAAGAAGCATAGATATTACCAGATGAACTGTCTAGACTTCCTAAAGAGCCTTCTGAAGAGAGGGATTCCGTACGAGGAGAACCCTGCAAAGAGGAGAAAGAAGGATTAAAGTAGCAAATGGAGTTGAAGCCATTGAAGATCTCTCTCTAGAATTAGATGATGGATTTAGACTTTAGCTTTCAGATATTCTTTATGTATCCTCTTTGCGTAGAAACTTGATAAGTGTCTCACGAATTGACGATGTTGGTTATGATTGCCATTTTGGTAAAGGCAAATGTTGGATTGTGTATAATAATAAGTGTGTTGGTCTTATCTTCTAATACGACAAGCTTTATTTATTATCACTTTCTAAGAATGTGAATGCTGTGAGCACTATGAATGAGAATGCTTCCTCGTCTATGATTGCAACAAATAAGCGAAAGAGAGTGCATGATGTATCTTCAAAATTATAGCACTATCATTTAGGCCATATTTCGAGGGGGAGAATAGAGCGATTGATTAAGAAAGCAATTCTTTCGCCTTTAGAATTTTTAGATTTAGAGCAATGCATTGATTGCATGAAAGGAAAGTACGTTAAGAAAATAAAGAAAGTTGTCAAACGAAGCACAAGAATTTTAGAAATAGTTTACACAGACATCTATGGTCTTTTTCCTGTAAAAATGTGGATGGTTATGATTCATTTATAACATTCACAGATGATTATTCTCGTTTTGGCTATATTTATCCAATTAAGGAAAGATCAGAAGCGTTGGATAAATTTAAGATATTTAAGGCTGAAGTAGAAAATCAGCACAACTTAAAGATTAAGGTAGTAAGATCCGACCGTGGGGGAGAGTACTACGGTCGATACACCCCATATGGCCAAGTTCTTGGATCTTTTACAAGGTTCTTACAGGAAAATGGCATAGTTGCCCAGTATTCTACACCGGGCGAGCCTCAACAGAATGGAGTAGCTAAAAGACGCAACCGTACCTTAATGGATATGGTGAGAAGTATCATAAGTTACTCTACCCTACCGATAAGTTTATGGATGGAGGCGTTAAAAACCGCCATTCATATTCATAATCGAGTGCTAAGCAAGTCGGTGCCCAAAACACCGTATGAGTTATGGATAGGAAAGAAACCCTCACTTAACTATTTACGTGTGTGGGGTTGTCCAGCTGAGGCTAAAGTCAATAACCCAAACATAGGGAAGCTGGACTCCAAAACAGTCAGTTACCATTTCATTGGCTATCCAGAAAAGTCAAAAGGTTATCGCTTCTATTATCCTGACAGACAAACAAAGTTTGTAGAAATAAGACATGCTGTGTTCTTGGAGGATGACATGTTAAGGAGGAGCATGGTAGCGTGAGAAATTAATTTTGAAGAGAAGCGGGTATACGTGTCCACTCCAATGGTTTAGGAACAATTCTTTACACTACCTGTTGTTGTTGTACCAACAATGCAAGATACTGTAGTAACAACACATGTTGTTAGCTCTTCTATGGCAACAATGAATGAACATGAGGAACATGTCGTTTAGGATCCCATAGAACCCATTGTCACACATGAGGAGGAGCAACAACAACCTCATATAGAACAAGCGTCATCTAACGAGGCCCCTAAAATGTCTCAAAAAGTCAGGAGATCAGCCATTCTTGATGACTACGAAGTCTATGATTGGAGGGTGATCCCACCTCATTTGAAGAAGTCATGAGAAGCGCTCATTCATCAAAGTGGCTTGAAGCTATAGAAGATAAAATGAAATCAATGAAAACTAATGGTGTTTGAGACTTAGAAACAATTCCTAAAGGAGCCAAGACAGTAGGCTGTAAATGGATCTACAAAATCAAACATGACTCCAAAGGGAATATAGAAAGATTCAAAGCGTGGCTTATGGTGAAAGGCTTCATGCAAAGAGAAGGTATAGATTATAATGAGACATTTTCTTCGGTCTCATATAAGGATTCTTTTATAATTATAATGGCGTTTGTAGCACATTATGATTTAGAATTACATCAAGTGGATGTAAAGACAACGTTCCTAAATGGGGATCTGGAGAAAAATGTTTACATGGTACAATTGAAAGGTTTTGTTGTGGAAGGAAAAGAACATATGGAACGTCGCCTAAAGAAATCCATTTACGAATTAAAACAAGTTTAGACAGCGACCAAAAATGGTTAGGAGTCCGTCCTTCCGTATTAACGGTATCCCATTTTGACCGGGATATCCCGCTTTTCAACCCATTTTTATTTACCCTGGGATATTAGGCCTCCTCAGCCCATATGCCATAGCGGCCTAATTAAAGGCAAAGAAAAACCCTAATGTGCTCCCCTAACTCCCTGAGTCCCATCCGACATCCCCTCCCGTAGACCCGCACGGCCACACTCGGCACTTCAGTATGGCAGCAGGACCGCAGCAGCCAGCGGTCGTACGCCTGCACCATCAGACTCCGAGTCCCATCGGCCGTCCTCCGCTCCCGTCCAGCCATCCTATGGCTCCTATGGCGTTCTGGCCATGGCGTCACCGGCCGCTGCCGCGCCCTCTGGTTTTCTGCTCCGCATGCTCTGGAGGACGAGGATGAGGACGAGGACACCGTGCTCTGCTTTCCTGCTCCACCTCGCCCACTCCCTTTGTTGATGTCATGGTCTAGAGGAGGACACCGTGCTAGCTCCATGCCACCTGAAAAGCACTCGGGCCTGTCGAGCTACCTTCTAGAACCACCGGTGCCACCATCCTCTTTCAAAGATAGCACGAGCGGATCTATTTCGGTTTCAGGTAAACACACTCTCAGACTCTAGGTTCTCATATTTCTATTCTTTACTCTAGGTAGCAATTCAATTAGAGCTATATAAGTAGCATTGCACTATTCTTGTTATCTTGTATAAGTAGCATAGTAGTTTACTTTGCAGTCAACAGTGGGTTGCAGACTTGCAGTACAAATTAATACAAGTTGCATTTTTAAATAATTGATAGGTCCAAGAGGAAAGCAAGTGAAGTTTAGGGCGTGTTTGGTTGCCCGCATAAGGGCAAACCAGGCTCTCGGGATGCAGCCTGCTCATGTTTGGTTCCCCGACCACCCTCCCGAGCTAGGCTCCGCTCGTGCAAAAGTCCCCTCCTGGCCTGGCTCACGAGGAATGCCCAAATCGGCCGTTTTTCTTCAGCCTGGCTCGCTCCGTGCTCCCGCGATCTCGCGCGCCTAGCGATTCCGTGCGCGGGGAGATGGCGCGAAGATCCTAGGGTTACCTCCCCCATTCCCGCCATTCACCGCCTCTATATCTTCCCTCCCGCCGCCTCCCTCTCTTCTTCTTCTTGTCGCTTCCCGTCTGCGTCGCCGGTAAGCTCCACCTCCTCTTCCTCCTCCCCCCGGTGTTCTTGATGGATTCGTGGCCTCCTAATGCCTACCCTCTCTCTCGATTTGTTGTATGTGCCGTGGATTTGCGTCCTCTCGAAGCAAGTGAGTTTTTCCCCTTCTCTTTCTCCATTTTTTCTGTGCGATTTGAAACCCTAGGTCACCATTGTTTGTTGATCTCGCTGCAGGCACACCAGATCTGATTTCTTGGCTGTTATTGCGGTATGGATCCTTGTTCTTAGGTCTCATTTTTTCTTCTTGTTTTTTCAAGTAAAAATCCTATTTTCTGTATGCTAATCCTCTTTTCTTTGCTTGTGTGCTTGCAGATCTGAGCTCTCTCACCTGCTGGGTTGAGCTTTTGCTGGTGCTGCTGCTTGTTGACGTGGGTATTTTGTATATCTACTCCCCCTCTCGCCTCCCCCCTAATCTGTACCGTGCGATAGTGAGTCCTGCGTTCTTGGATTTGGATGCATGTCCTACTTTGTGAGGTTATGAGCAAGTATATGAAGTTGTCATTTTGTCTGAGCTATTGTTCAAGTCTGTGATGATTCCTTTTGTCCTGAGCTATTGTCTTAGTCTATGATGATGCATTTTTCTGAGCTATTGCCCTAGTCTGTGATGATGAAAGTCTTATTTTTAGCATGTTCTAGTATTCGATGAATCCTTTTTCTGAGCTTTTGTCCAAGTCCATGATGATGACATTGTCATTCTGAGCATTTGTCCTTAAATTCCATTCATTTTTTCTAGATGGACTTGGAAGAGAAGAGACACATTCTTTTTGCTCGTGCTGCTGCTCTTATCACTGCTATGTATGCCCTGCTATTTGCTAGACTTAGAATGCTTCAGAGTCAGCGGCCTCAGATCAGTTATGGTCCAATGAGCATTAGGGATGAGGAGCGCCAAAGGAACTTGAACTTAATTTACAACTACAATGATATAGAGTGTGTGAACATGCTTAGAATGAGAAGGGCACCCTTTTTCCTGTGATTCTTCACTTGATCTGAGACTTTGGGCAATAGCAATGATATTTTTTTCTGTGATTCTTCACTTGATCTGAGACTTTGGGCAATAGCAATGATGTTTTTTTTCTGTGATACTACACTTGATCTGAGACTTTAGGCATATGTAATGATGATAAATTTTCTGTGATACTACACTTATACTGAGGCTTTGGGCATGTGCAATGATGATAAATTTTCTGTGATACTACACTTATGATGAGGCTTTAGGCATGTGCAATGATGTTTTTTTCTTGACATAATACACCTGTGCTGAGGCTCTGGGCATGTGCAATGATGAATTAGGCTATGGCTGATGAGATGATGCCTGCTGATGAGCTTGTGTTCCCTGGACTGGATGGTGGTCTTTTGGCTGGTGACAATGTGGTTGCTGAGGATGATGTGACTGGTTTTATACCAGCATCACAGGTTCTTGCTCAGCAGAGGACCTCTCTGAGGTGGATTGAGCCCATGTCTGCCTTTGTGCTGAAGCAGATGTGCCAGCTCATTACCACTAGAGTGAGGAATGATAAAGGCTTCAAAGAAGTACACCTAAACAAGGTGGCAAAGGCCCTGCAAGAGTTCTGTGTAGTGGGTGGTGGCCTGTCCTTGTGCAGTGGTGGTCTCTTTTGTGCATACCTAACTACAGCTGGTGGATGTGTAGTGGGTTGACCTTCTCTTTTGTGTAGTTGATCTGATCCTGTATAGCTTACTTACTAACACTAACATATAGTTAGTGTCTTAGATAACCCTACACCTACAACCTAGATCAACCTAGTGGTGGCAATCTGACCATGAGTCCATTGCCAATGATGTGAACCTTGTGGTTCTGAACTTGATATGGGCACCAGCCTGTGCCTATGATTTGCACAATTTCATTCTGAGCACTTGCCTTATTGCCTGTGATGTTTGTTTTCTTATATCTGAGCACATGTCCATTGCATGTGATGTTTTATGACTGAACTGAGCACTTGTCCATTGCCTGTGATGTTTTTGGATTGATCTGAGCACATGTTCATTGTATGTGATGTTTTTTTATTGATCTGAGAACATGCCCATTGCCTGTGATATTATTTTGATTAATCTGAGCACATGTCCATTGTCTGTGATGTTTTTTTGATTGATCTGAGAACATGTTCAGCTATGGCTTGGTATGTTGTTCATGTTGGGAAGGAGCCTGAGGTCTACTCCAGCTGGGCCGAAGCACATGCTCAAGTAGATGGTTCAAGGGAAACTGCTACAAAAAATACGAAACAAGAAATGAAGCTTTGCTAGCTTTCTATGGTGATCAACCTGAAAATCCACCTCTCCTCCAACGTGTCAGTGCACCTCTACTAGAAAATAATGGAAATGGCAACTTTCGCTTATGCCATAGTTCATTTATACTTGTAATAGCAGTAGTTATTGCCTTGTTAGTAGGTTTTTTCATTTGGAAATTGATGTAATATCTGATGTCAACTAGTGGGTGGTAATGTTACCACTATATGCAAGAGGTGACTAGAACTTGTTGTATGCAGCCAACCAAACAATGATCCATGCATGGGCTTTTTAAATCTACAAACACATGCATGCAACCAAACACTGTCTCAGCCCAGCCTAGTTCCACAGATGCATGCAACCAAACAACCCTTGTTGCATGCATCTGGCCTGGGCAAATGCAGCCTGGCTGTCTGGAGCTGGCCTGGCTGGGCTGGGAAGGGTACCAAACACGCGGGGTAAAATCAGATACGGGGACAGCGGGGTAGACCACAGATATTTTGCACGATGCGACCAGGAATGTCGACCGATTTAGTCCCTTTCAGAATTTACCATGGCAACGGTGAAATCAGATACGGGGACAACGGGGTAGACCTTAACGAGTTCTAAGTGTTTGACACATAACTGAATTCACCGCTAGATTATAGCCGGAAACAAGTTTTAGCCTGGCTACATGAATACTTGGGTGTTCCGCTCTCCGAGCATTGTTTCAGGATTAGTATGTTGGTGCCTAAATTGTTAGAGAATGGATGGAGGTGGGAGCTGTATGAGGCCAGCAACACGAAGAAATGGCATTTTTTCGTGTCCAAGGCATTGGAGCGTCATTATTGCAACATCATGCTTATTGAGTTCCTGGATTTTTTTTAAATAATAGTATTCTAATTATTAATTGCAAATATAGCAGCCGGATGAAAGAATTGTTAAAGAGTCGGAAGGCCATTGGATTGCCACCCTATCGGCCATACAGGAGCCGACTAGTATATGCCACCCATGCCTCACTGTGGCGACGCTCTGCTCGTCCTTCCGGCGCTGTGCTGGAGCCTCGCTTCGGACCATACTGCCAACTTAGTCCATACAAGAGGTCCCTGATCTGAATATTTTTTTTAAAGAAAAATTAAACATCATCCTATAATTGGAAAAAAGTCTACTTAACCTCCACCTTTCATACAAGGTCTACTTCACCCCCAACTATGAAATCGTCTGTTTTACCCCCTGAATTTTTCAAAACCGTCTATTTTATCCCGGGCGTTTTTTTTGACAGCGGCTAGCTACAGTAACAACATGTTGCTACAGTAACAATGGATTTGAATTTTCTTTTTTTATTTTTGGTGAATCTTTGAAAAATCACAGTAAATCATAGAAAAATCATAAAATAAAAAATCTAATTTTGTTGGACTCCACATGAGTAGATCTACATAGTGAATATATAATACGGTATGCTTTAGTACAAATTTTTTACTGTAGCCTTAGATTAATTGGAAAATCTAATTTTGTCTGTAATTAATTGGAATAATTCATAGCTGCAGCTTCTATGGTCCAATTGTGGTGAAATTTTTATGGTACGCTAATTATTGTATGCTTGAACTATAGTAAAAATTTCGTACTCATTGGACTATGTATAACCTAGTTATAGATAAATTCTAATTAATTACAGATAAAATTGGATTTTCTAATTAATCTAAAGGTACAAAAAAATTGTACTAAAGCATACCGTATTATATATTCACTATGTAGATCTACTCATGTGGAGTCCAATAAAATTAGATTTTTTATTTTATGATTTTTCTGTGATTTACTATGCTTTTTCAAAAATTCACCGAAAATAAATAAAAAAAAAAGAAAATTCAAAAAAACCGGCACGGTAGCAAACACACCGTTGCTGTAGCAGACATGCTGTTACTGTAGCAAACCGCCGCTGAAAACCGCCCAAAGTAAAATAGACGGTTTTAGAAAGTTCAGGGGGTAAAACAGACGGTTTCATAGTTAGGGTGAAATAGACCAAGTATGAACGATGAGGGGTTAAGTAGATTTTTTCCTCCTATAATTAGTAGGATGTACTTTCGGTATTTTAAAATGTCATCTACGCACAATATAAAAATGTCCGAAATGTCCAATACCACCCAGCTGTCAGTCTGGATGTCCAGTACTAGTACAGTACGTGTATTCCATTGACCATTCTGAATGCTCGCCGTCGTCAGCCGGTTACAGCGAGCAGTTTTGCTTCGACGGTCACTCGGCCCTGCAGCCCTGTAGTCTCGAGTTTGCTGTCGTGGCAGGTTCCATCCAAGAGCCGACTAGTCTCTGCACAGCCGCGCGTTGGGACAGCCCGCCCATGCTGGTCACTGTGGCGACGCTGTGCTCGTCCTTCCGGCGCTGTGCTGGAGTCGACGGACGCTGCTCGTCCTCGCCATTCCTTTTATAAGCACTAGCCGCCGCTGTTTCTCTCTCTCTCTCTCCCTCTCAAAATCTCCCATAAAGGCTACGTCTTTCGGTCGAGCGGCTTCTGTTCGTGCCGTGAAGATTGGTAAGCATCCACGCCCCTTCCCTCTACTCGCTCCACCGCCGCTCCCCGTTGCCGATCGATAGGCAGCGACATCGCGGCTTGTCGGCCCTTAGACCCGCAGGCTCATCGGCCGATGGAGAGCCGACAGGCCAGCCTCTCTTTCTCTCGCGACTCCACCGTCGCCGCCGCTGCGCCTGCTCGCCCGGCCACTGCCGCTGCTGCTGCTCGGCCGGCAACGCCGGATCCGCCACTGCCGCTCCTTGCCTTGCTCAATAATGACGACTGTTTTGAACATTTTGACAAACAATTATATCTTCTAAACTGTTTATCTAATTAATGATCCATTTCCACCATTTTGTTTGTCTTGATTAAATCTAAAAGTTAAGACCCATATTGACTATGTTTTGAATTTTAAAAAAATAGTGACATGTTGGACCCACATTTCATATGCCCACAAATCTTAGTATAAAAATATAGTCAATATTGGTCTTATTTTATAGATAAAATCAATACAAATAATGTGATGCAAACGAAATGAAAATTAGTTATGTGGTTTAGGAAATAAAATCGCCTAACGCTTTTGCGTGCATGCGGGGTGATTCGATGAAACGCTAAAAGTGACATGAGAGGAGTGAGGAGGTGAGAGAAATATGATGTGGCAGAACCGCCTAATCTAATGTCTTCTAGGAGTGCTCGTCTTCTATTAGACACTAAGCACCCAAGGAAGAACACTACATTACTCGGTTTCATCGGGCACACCCTAGGAGAGAACTCAAAAATCCATATTTTTACATCAGGATCACAAATGAGATAATAAAGCTTACATCATTCTTAATCATTTCTTACGTCACTTTTAATATAACATTAGAGTATAATATTTATTATTATAACAACGGAATATAATCATATTATTAGAGTTACGAGTAATTTAATTTAACAGCGGAATATAAATATATGATCAGAAGTAGAACGAAAATAAATAGATATTCATGGCATGATGAAGCATTAGTATATAAGCTATGACAACAGATTATAAAGCTTTCATTTATAAAAACAGTTGGTGGGAGTTATAAATAAAAACTACAATCGCAGCGTAAAGTAAATTATCTCTGAGCCCACCAGGAGAGATCCACACGCAAGAGTCAGCTCTAGCATCCACCCGTCACCTGCAACAGGGGGAATAAAACCCTGAGTACTCAATTGTACTCAGCAAGACTTATCCGACAGGAGGAAAGAAAAGACTCCAAGGATATGTAAAACTATCCGGCAGGTGGGTTTATTGCATTTGCGGGAAGCATTATTAAGCGTGCATTCTTATATTCGATTTTTACTAATAGCCGCATTGGTTCATTAACTATCCATTCTATGTAAGCACCTATGCTACTTTTAAGTAGGTGGTAAGCAATCAGATTTCCTCTTTTCATTCCATCTTTCATCTTTCAGTTCTTACTACGGTGCTAGACCGTAGACAAGCCGTATCGGATTTCCCGGTGATTCGCGAATCAATGCCCCCAACCAGGTACCCCAAAAACACCCACCCCGCTTGTACCCCGGGCACAAGCAGGACCAATCCGTCATCCTCCTGTCCTAGGGTCCTAGGTCTTCGTCCAAGCTGGGACTCCAAGCCCCCGCCCCTAAGTCCCGGACTCAGTGCGGTGCAAGGACGTCCTCTACTAAAAAGAAATCCTGACAGTCGGTCCGTAAAGAGCCGGAATCGACGGCAAGAGAGCAATAAGTCTTCCAAGCGCCCATACACAAGTATGTGCTCGGGATAATAAGTCTGTGACTTGCCTAGAGTCTTATGCAACGATCGGTCCTTAACCGACACAGACAGGGAAAGCAGTGTAACTAAGCTATGCCCCGCGTCCACGGCGACACAACTTCTTACACCCACCAATACCCAAATTATATCCCTGCCCAGTCACTATTTTTCTTTCCACAATTTATATTTTTCCAAATGATAATAATTCCATAATATATTTTATATCTCTCGCGAGTGACAGACAATCACTCGACTTCTACCAGAGTCATGTAGCATAGCAATCTACATAATCATGTCATACTAGTAAGACTCATAGGATAAAGATGTATATATGCAAGTGGGTTTATTCAACTCCTTAAAACTTAATGCACAAATATAATTTAAACTGTAGAAAAGTAGGGGTTATACACCAAGGCTAGCCTGGGTAAGATATATATTAAAAAGTTAGCATCTGCATCTTCAGATCATCCACCATGAACTGAATAGAAAGCCCATTACATCATCTCCTAGAGAGAATACCGTTACACCATCTTCGGATTCCCAATCATCCTTCAATTGATCCGTTGGTCCATCATTGTACCTATATGATATGCAATGCGATGCAATGTAAAGACGTAATTAATCGGCTGTAATCGTGACTCGTAAAATATGATTTACGCCTCTCGAGTTAACGAGCTAGTTCTGACGACGACCGTACTTAGGCTACATATTCGTGTTATCGAATAAGACGTATTTCCCAACAAATATTTTAGTTATATAAAACCAAGTTGTTTCTTTATTTTGTTGTATCGATTTAATCGTTATTCGAAATAGGGTATCATTATCTATCTAGCAAGCTAATTATTTTGGAGCTACAAAAATTTCAGTGAGTACCTAATATTGTTAGGAGCCTACTGTAAAAATTTCAGATCCAATACTATCACTAATTAATCATAACAATTCCTACAAGTTTATATTTTTATAATATTAAGTACCTTAAATTAATTATATAGCTTCCAAAAATATTATCAAACTATGTGAACAAAATATACTAACATGTAGATCCTGGTTTTAGAGACTCAACAAAACTGGTTTCATAATTTTTGGATTCATATACCATCTTATATTGATTTTTTAAATCTGCTTCAGCATTTAATTAGGAAATACCTCAAAATGAAAGAGGACCGGCTTCAACAAACTGAGCCAGCAGCCGTGCGTGCGGCCTGCTAACCAGGCGCGGCCCAGCGGTGCGGTAAGGGCGTGGCGACCCAACGCGGGCGCGCGGCCAGCGGCCCGACAACAGCGATAACCGCACGGATGGCCCACCAACACGGAGCATGCCGGCCCAGGCGTGGCGGCCAAAAGCCGGCCTAGCTCGAGCGATGGCCCAGGCGGCAAGGCAGCCCAACCAACCAGCGATTTTTGCAAAAACGACCCTATGCTTTTCTCTATTTAACGCTAGATCTAGAGCACTATTTATATGAGTCTCGTATTTCACAGTAAGGACCCTGTATAAAACTTCTTCTTGGATTCTCACCCTTCTTCATCCTCCAAAGCAGAGCAAAGGCCGAGGAGCTCCGGCCGGCGATCAATCCTGGCCGGGAAGGACACGGCGACGGCGGGAAGCCCGCCGACGAGCTGCATGGGCACCCGCACGGGGAGGTACGCGGCTACAACCGGCTCGCCTACCCACGGCGCGGACCAAGGCGGTCCAGCCATGAGCGCGGCCGCACGGGAGTCGCGGCCCAACGACAGCGGCGTAGAGGAGACTCGAGACGAGGTGGAGCTGCGCGCGGTGGAGCCGCACCGGCACGGACGAGGCAGCGCCAAGGGAGCTGCGGACCAGCGTGAGGCCTCAGGGGTCATGCGCTCGCGAGAGACCAGGCCACGGACATCGACGAACGGCGCGGTGGCTTTGGCGACTACGGGCGCGGCAATGGCGCGTGCTGCGGGACAGCAGCTAGTCGCGGTCCGGCTGGGTGCTTTGCGGTGGCGAGGAGCGGGGAAGGGAGGGTAGCGCTACGGCACAACGCGGATGACAGCGAGGCGACCTGGCGTGGAGGCAGCAGCGGACCCGGCCGAGCCCGGCACGGGCGCGCAGGGGAAACGGAAGGGGCAGAGCAGAGAGCGCGCGGACGATGGCGGGGTACTGCGGACTGGAGCTGGGACGGAGAGCAGTGCCAGGTAGCGGCTTGGCTTCCTCAAGAAGTAGGGGTAGGAGACAGCAGTAGCAACAGTTTAGGGTGGCCGGCCTACATGCCTGGTAGAGGGAACAATGGCGCAGCGACAAGCAAGGATAGACAGAGACACGGCAGACAGAGACATTGATTGAAAGAAAGACAGCAAGCCAGAGATGGGGAGGAACAACACCTGGCCAGTATAATAGGCGCTTGTGCAAGGAAGGGCTAGTTCATAGCTTGTGCTTGTCACGGCACAGGTCTAGCCAGATAGAAATACTGAATCAAATTGCTAATAGACTCAGTTAAGGCAACTGCTGATATGCGACTTTTTAGAATCGAGTGGGAAGGAGACAACAGCGGCTCTGTCACCTTCTTCATCAACACGGCGTGGCAGGACGTCCTGGCCTAACATGGCCGGTAGGGTCAGGCCAGGCAGCGATGCGTCCCATCATCACTGCGACCGGGGCCACTTTTACGTGCAATCCTGAGGGAAATTTCAAGCGAACCAGTACACGATAGTAGCAGGGACGACACATGCTCCATGAGTTACGGCACGGCATAGAAGCAGACAGAAAAAAGAAAGAGCAAGCAATCAACTCGACAGTGCGGCGCGACGCAATAATTTGGGTGATTCAAGCGGTCAGGACGGCAGCTGTCGCGGATACGTTACCAATTTATCTAGGGACTAAAACGAGTCTATACGTAAACATAAACATGTCACTAGACCAAAGCTTTTCAACTGAGCGTGCTTATCAAAATAAACACGTGAGTATATATATATATATATATTGTTCTATTTATTAATAGATTTTATTTTATTTATAAAAGTTGCTTTTCATGCTTAATCGAATATAACAAATCGTTCGATATCTATTGGCCAGATTTGTTGCCCGACATTCCTAAATAACTTTACTCATAGATAAATTTAACTAGCGTTGGTTCGAGTCCACAAAACTGAGTCACACAGGATTCACTTATCGCATCAAGTACATTTAAAATAAAAAAAATCCGAGAAAATTCATTTCGTAAATTTTTACTTAGGCCTAAATCGCGGTGCTAAACGAGCTCGTAACACCAGGGTATTACATATGAGAGGTGAGGAGATGGTTGTAGTTGTGTGTCAGAGTTTTGGGACCAGCCTGCCAGTGAGGAAAAGAGGAGAGGGTGGTATTTGAAGTTTGATAGTACAATAAGAAAGTTTGGGTTTCAACAAAATGTAGAGGATAGTTGCGTTTATGCAAAGTTCAAGAATGGAAAATACATTTTCATAGTCTTGTATGCGGATGACATCTTGCTCGCTAGCAGTGATGTTAATCTACTACTGGAAACAAATAAGTTTTTGTCCTCAAAGTTTGATATGAAGGATCTCGGTGAAGCTTTGTTCGTCCTAGGAATAGAGATTCACCGAGATAGAGAAAATGAGGTTTTAGGATTATCATAAAAGACATACTTAGAAAAAGTTCTAAAGAAATACAGTATGCAAAATTTATAAGTCTTCACCTGCTCCCATAGTCAAGGACGACAGATATAGGGAATTTCAATGTCCTAGGAACCAATATGAGATCGATCAAATAAAAGCGGTTCCATATAGTTCAGCTGTCGGAAGTTTACAGTATGCTCAAGTGTGTACTCGCCCTGACTTAGCTTTTGTTACCGGGTTACTTGGCAGATATCAGAGTAATCCAGGAATAGAACACTGAAAATTAGTAAAGAAAATTTTGCGTTGCCTGCAAGGTACGAAGGGTCTCATGTTAATGACAGAAGATCTTATTCTCTGCACATAGAGGGGTATATAGATTCTAATTATGCGGGAGATGACATAAAATCCACGTCAGGATACGTGTTCACTCTTGTAGGAGGAGCTATATCATGGAAAAGCTCAAAGCAAACCATCACTACATCGTCCACAATGTATGCCAAATTTGTAGCATGTTATGAGGCCACAGGGCAGGTGAATTGGCTGAAAAAATCGTGCCCAGGTTGAAAGTGGTAGACGACATACATAAACCACCAAGTTATACTGCGATAATTATCCAGCAGTATGTTATGCTCACAACAATAAGTCAAGTGGTGCTGTCAAACACATTATCATAAAGTATTATGTTGTGAAAGACAAAGTCTGGGATCATATAATTAGTCTTGAGCATATAAAAACAGAAAAGATGCTCGCGGATCCGCTTACAAAAGGCTTACCACCCAGCGTGTTCAGAGAATACTTAGCCAGCATGGGTTTAAAAGAAAGCCTATGATTCCTGGACAATAAGGGCCTAGTTGAGAATCTGTTTCAAAACAGAGAGGTGCATTGTAGCTGTTTAATCTAATGGCAACTGACCGTGACGATGAGGCACGCTTTATACACTGATCTGTGATGAAATAAGAACAAGATAAAGTAAGTAAGTTAAGCTTAAGTCATAAGGTGAGATCAAGGGAGGAATGTTAGATTGATCAATTGGACCTTTAGATCCGTGCCCTAATCGGGGGCACCCAATCGCTTCATGGTTGGTGGCCCCCGTCGCACAGCGTCATAAAAAGGGAGGTGGGGGCCGGGGCACAAGACACGAAGTTCACCTGAGCCGCCAGACGCCCCACCTACATCCTAACCCTAAACCGATCTAATGAGGGGGCGTTGCCAGCGACGGGAAGACCGCCACCGGCCACCGCCGCCTCTGCACCGCCGCCACTGCGTCCACGACTTTACCGTCGGACCTCACCGCTTCACCGACAAGGACGCCATGACAAGCTCGTCTTCTACGAAGGCGGCCGATGGTTTGCACCTCCCCAACCCCTCTCTCTCTCACTCTATCTGTAAATCCCGTACTAGTTCATAATCTAGAACTTGCTATTTATCCCAAATATCAATATACATGCTAGATCTATCACTAGGTCATCCTGTAAATAGATCTATCACTAGGTCATCCTGTAAATTCTATAAGGGGATGGATGCCCGACTCAGGCAAGGTTCTCAGGCCACGAACCAATGCAAGGAGCTGTTTGCTTTGTCTATGCAAAAGCTGTCTGGCGCCGGCGTCGCTCCAGGCGTCCGAATCCGATTTCGGACGCGGTCAGTGTCGTGGGTCGGTGTCAGCGACGACTAATGAGCCTGACTTGTGGTTAGCGGGCGGATGTGTCTTGATTGCAAGACAACGATACTCACCTGCTTCCCAACAATTTATGTTCATCCATCCAACAATACTACCCTGCTGCTGTTGGCGACTTGGCAGGGCACGCACCCAGCTGCAAGCTGCCACCAAATAGCTATAAAGCTCTTCATCATCACATACCATAGATAGTCTGGTGTCTTCGTCCCAAGGCCCCAGCTACCGGATCCACTGGCGCCCACGGGCGGGCCATGGCACAGCCATTCCGAGCTGTTCCTGTCCTGCTGCGCCACCTCCTACCCTAACTGCTCCATTACTCATCTACAGCCCGGTGAGTTGTGACCCAGCCACTCTGTTTTGTTCAGCCATCAAAATCAGCCACGCTGCTTGCTGCCCCACTAACCATGCCCTGAAACTTCTTCAGAACATGGGGTGACACCGCGCCAGTGACCTGTGACTGTGACCATGGATCGTTTCGCTTCGTCAGGAAATGATGCAGCAAATAAACGATTGTTACAGTAAACCACAGCGAATTCTAGCATGGAAATTGGCTGTCAGTTAGAGGAGGTAACAATTGAATGAATCGGCAGCGAGTGATCTGATCAAGGTACAAACTGCTGCTACGGCCTATGGCTGCTGCAATGAATTACACGAGGTGACGAATCTCCAAGAATGTGAATTGAACAAAGAGGGTACACGGTTTCTCCCCAGGCCCAGATCTCACTAGCTGCCTGAGGGGGTAGGGGAGCAGAAGAAACAATGTGGTGACGGTCAATTATCCGACAAATATGTACCGAGGACCGGATCACGTGGTATGGTCATAACAGCTGCTGGCCTTTTGTCAATAAGGTTTACTGTGCTTGTTGTTGTTTTCTCTCTTGAGTTGTACTTTGAGTTTTTTACCGCCTAATTGGTACCCGTTCATCCTATTGATTGCTGCCTGTGCAGAAGCAGGCGAATCGTAGCTCACAAAACCTGCATCCAGGTTATATGTGTCGGTTAGCAGGCTGTGCGCCGAAAGATAGAGAGGGTGGGAGATTTTACCAAAGCATTTGCTGACGCCTGTTGCTTTGTCTACAAACACCTTAGCACTTAGTACTCTACCAAAACTCTGAAAGGCACTGGAAAGCTCTTGGTCACCATAGTCTTGTGGGATATGATAAATAAATAGATTGGCTCCAGGAGGACCTGTAACATGATAATTATAGGTTTTAAAACACAATACGGTATCGGTTATAGAAGTGGTAGATAGACAGATTAATTGATTGTATAATGGGGGTTATGGTCCTTATGGATTTTGATAGCACAGCTATTATAATAAGGGCTACCGATCATTTTTGTCCTACGTACTGATGTACATTTTTGTGAAACAAAGGATCGTGCACATCATGCTATAAAATGTACTCCCTCCATCCCAAATTGTAAGTCATTCCAAGAATCTTGGAGAGTCAAACTTTTTCAAGTTTGACTAAAATTATAGAGAGAAACACAAAGATTGATGACATCAAATAGGTATAATATGAAAATATAACTAATGAAGAATCTAATGATACTTACTTGGTATGATAAATATTATTATTTTGTTATATAAATTTGGTCAAACTTGAAAAACTTTGACTCTCCAAGATTCTTGGAATGACTTACAATTTGGGATGGAGGGAGTACATGTTTGCTAGGGAACTTAACGTTGAGACTTGAGAGACAAAAAGTACACGCTAATGACCACATGAATTCTCTGGCAAATAGTCTTTCTCCCTTTGCATAGAATAGAGTATCGAATGTGGCTAACCTTCGACCTGTCCACCAGCATTGCTGCTGGGACTAGAAGAAATGGCGGAATTGGCATTCGAATTTGGAACTTTAATCGAAATTGAATTGTGAGAATTTCCAAAAGGACGATTGTTCGTGGGACCACCAGGATATGATCCAGGATACTGCATACCAGGGATAGCAGGATAAGGGCTGCCTAACTGCATTGCATTAAATGACTTTTGAACTGAACTGGGAGACAGTTCAGGATTAACTCCTCTTATTGAGTTCCCTTGATTAAGAGGTTGAAGCATATTCTGGAAGGGGCCTTGATTTTGCATAGGAGATAGAGGGTACTGCATAAGTCCGTATGTTCCTGGTGGCTGCACAGGAAATAAAACACACTACATTAAATTTGATGTTGATCATCATTTACGGCAAAGATTTCGGTTTTTGGAGTTTCCACATATAACATGTATTATTTAAGAATCAATATAATATAATGTCAAGGGAGTAAAGCTAAGAGTTTCGAAAAATTGAATGGAATAGATCTTTTCCGTTTACAACATATGTTTACCAAAGAACAAGCAGGAAGGAATTCAAATACTGCAGATGATATGTTATGAGTGAGAAGAACAGAAGTTAATAAATCATATGTTCTGAACAAGGATTGGTGGAGAGAATTTGTGAAGGAAAAAAAAACTTGAAAGCAGAATACCATTAGAAGAGTGCTGCCCTTGGTATAACTACTGAGCATTTTCTATGATATGGCTGTAAAATGTAAAGAAGGCTAAAAGAACAGCAGAAGACACCTGATAGCCAAATCCATTGTATTGAGGCATATATCCCATCTGTAAAGCTCCAAATACTGAAGACTGCTGCATTGGACTTGCATTGGGCATATTAGATAGCTGTAATTGAGCTTTTTGTGCTTTCCGAGCCTGCCTTTCCTTTTCTGTATCGGCCCATTTGACGACCAACGGCACACTAGAACCCTACAAAATATATTAGAGCTTGTTGGAATATGAACAAAAAAACATGGTTTCCTAAAGAAATCCAGAAAATTCATATAGTGTCAAATGGGCAATCTGAAAATGCAAAAAAGAGCTTTACTTCATAATTTATGTACAAATTGAATAATAACAATATAATAATTAAACAGCCACAAAATTCAGGCTTTGCCGCATCCCCAGATATTCATGGCACCATATGGAAAGTTAGATTTAAGTCAGGTAGGATTCTCACCCAAAAAATGTCAGGTAGGATTTTCTAGGAAAATTCAGGACAACTTAAAGAAATTAAGGGTGGGTGTGGATAGATTTGCATACTTAGACAATCAAACTAAATGAAATAATTGCAGAAGTGGCTGAAAACTGGGTGGCTACAAAAGTCCTGAATGGCATCATTTTGAACATATATATTTGACTAGAGCAAACGTAAATTGTTACTTCAGACTGTTGGACAGTAAATAAAATAAATAATTCAGTCTAAGCTATGAGCCTATATGCTATAAGATCTCAGTAATAAAAAAATATATAAAAAATTGATTTGATATCCGAACTCATTTTTGACAGACCTCTATTTTGTGTTTCCCGTTTAGAGCTTCAATAGCTGCCAATGCTTGATCTTTTGTTTGATATTTAATGAAGGCACAGCCAGCTGCAAAGAGCAAAGTTAACTGACAATATACATTTGAGGCAATGCTTATCATTCTATGCATAAGGAAAGAAACTTCTATGCAGGAAATTACCTTTGCTTGTTTGTTGTGAACCTCTCAAAATTTGCAAATCCTTGACATTCCCATATTTGGAAAACAAATCAGTCAACTCAGTGTCCGTTACATTTTTCGGAAGCATTCCAATAAAAAGCTTATGTTCTGGATGTCATGACAAGTAGAAAAATGAGTGCACTGTTTGGATATCAGTAAAAAACAGGCAACAATGTCTTAAGCAAATATCCCCATACAAAATCGCTGGCAAAGAGAAAGTTCTACTTAAACAGTAATCATACCCAGCCTCTCCAACTCTCCATCAGCATATTTTACTTGCAAAGGACTCAATGCCTGAGTTAAAGAGAAACAGAGAAGAGTGTAATCAGAGACTGTCAAAGCAGAGACAATTCTACAAGATCGATATTTGATGAGTGTCATAGAAAAGTGTCACCCATATCACCATATCCAAACAAGGCATCACAAAGTGTAGCTAACAGATTATATGACTAAAAGAAAATATTAATAATGAGCAAGTGTTTCAGACTCTCAGTGGCTCCAAAAAGTCCATGTTTACCAACTACAAAGCATTTCAAATTTTGTCCAAGATCAGGATATATAGGTCTAACTACCAAGACTTGACAGCATGCTTTGTATCACCATCCTCATTTGGTGAATTGACTTTTGCCTCTGTTAGTGCTAGTCAAATCGAAATGATGCAGTGTTACTTCATATCTGAACAAAAAACGCATCTTAGCAGGAGTGGGATTAGATATGTAGTCACTCTCTGATGCAATTCACTGAGTGAAGGCAGTAAACAGTATCAATTTCCAGCAACTATCAAACGTCTAGGCCTAGAGCAATAATGATGTTTTCAAGAAAACTTGTGCACCATAATAACAAACATTCAAGAAGATACACAACCACAAAAGCAATATATTTTTATTGCAACTGATGCTAGTTGAGACAGAATCATGCATTTTTCATGTACCTAGTCCAGAAACTTTATTCATACCCAACTGTTGCAGTGACCTAAAAGTCTGGTCATGTTTTATATGACAGAGGCCACAATTGAGAATTGACCACACCCAGAGTTAAGTTTTCCATATTGATTTTGTTGTTTGGTTCGGAGCCACAGTTAGGTGTGCCAGAAAATTGAAGCTACAAAAAGGTTGATTTTGCATACCAAGATGGATGCTAAAGTGTTATAGCCACTTGGTGGTCTAATTTTTGTTAGGTGACAAGCCTAGGCCATTATATGGTTGGTGACCAGATATCAGTATTCAGTTGTCATAGACCTAACTTGTTCCCTAAAAGAGCATTTACATTTGCTACTTGCAGCATAGCCTAACACAGGCTCCCACCAAATATAAACTGTCAGTTGGCTTAGATGTTTTGACTAGTTTCTAATGCTACATAGGATTATACTGCAGAATGAGAAAAGAACTTCCTCTTGAATCACGTCTATTAATCGGCACAAAATTGCAACTAAAACATTCATTATTACCCCCATGTAGGTATAAGCTACTTGAACATGTTTTATCAACATTCCCACATTTGGCAGGACCATGAATTGAAATCTTCCTCCTATCTACATAAGACCAACTCATTCCGCAGCTTACAATGTTGGAAACCGTGGACATTATGTTTCTAGGAATGAGGATAAACTGACTAGCTTTGATAAATACCATAATAGCAACCAGTAGATTACCAGGCACCAGCCTTATAGAAAGACTCAATAAGATGTATTTTACATCGCAATCATGATCCAGGTCTGTAATGGTTCTCCAGTTTATCCTACTCAAAGTAACAAAGAAAAGATTTAGTCAACCTAAAGGCTACTCATGAAGGGTTGTATTACGTGTGTATTTACTTTGTCTACTTAGCATGCTCTTAAAAGCACTACTATGTATCTGCATTAGGAAACAGATTCCGAGCAACTTCATTCAGCAAGAACTCATTCAAGAGAAGTTAAAGTGCATATATTCCTCTTATTGGATACACAAGAAAGAAAGAAAAAATGATTGCCACTGGGCTTGACACTATTCAGATATATCCTTGAAATCAGAAATGAAACAGTCCCCAGAGAATCTACAAACTGAGAATGAGTTAACGTCTTGCAATCATTTGCACACACAGCTTCACAAACTATTAATGGTTAGAAATTGGAGCCCAAAGTTTTAAACAAATCCAATTCCTAAATTTTGAACCAACCACCAAAGTCGCAGTCACTAAATTCAGTTTCTCTAAAGTGCCCCACGAAAGACTCATCAGATCCCATCCCACCGGACAGCCAAAAGCAAACATTAGCTGACAATGTGGCCCCTGCCAACCAGATTATGGGATACTTTCATAATTAGCGATCCAGAAGGAGCTAAAGGTGTTACAGTGGGTTCAGTCATTGACAATTCCACCTAGGCAGTTGGAAAGAAGGAACCTGCTACCAGAACAAGATTAGAATGGTCGCATACCCCAGAAAGCGTGCGCTTGTTGTGGTAGGCATTCACCGCCTTGTCAGCTTCCTCCCTTGAGGGGCATATGACGAAGCAGCACCCTGCATTATGTTCAGAGCATGTAAAACTGAGGTGAAATCGAGAAGCAGATGGGCAAAATGACGGAAACAAAGTGAAGGAAATAGCCAAGAAGGGGAAAACTAGCATGTCAATGTGCGACGTAACAAATAGGTTTTTAAGTGAATCAGGGTAGTTTTTCTAATTCTATTTTTGCAGAAACGCCAAGGCCAACTAAATTTCCACATCAGAAAAGCCAACTCAATTTGCACATCATAAACGCCAGCGCCAACCAAATTGCCATCTGAAGCAAGTTTACCTGAGGCCAACCCAAACCAAGCAGCTAAATATAGCACAGATTCCACACAATTATGTCACATTTAAGCCTGCATTGCTCGAAAACAAGCTGAAGCCACAACAGTGACGCATACTTTTTTTTTCTACATATACATTTTGCAAAAATCCAAAATGAAAATATGGAGGGAGCCAACAGAAAATGATTTAAAAAACAGAAACGGAAAAGGAAGAGATTCAAAAACATGCAATGGAGCAAATACATACATACAGTAAGCTAACGCAATTCAGGCCTAGTGAAGTCGAAATCAATGCTGAAACCCCACCAACCAGAGGACTCGACGCGAGATCTCCCCGCAGCATTGCAGCAAATCTATCCCCCACAGGCGGAAAAACAAAGCCAAAAACGCTACAGATTTTTCTAACCGAAAACCCCAGATTCCTCCGACCGGCGGCATTGCTCCCAAACCCGAGCGAAGCAAAACCACCTCGGACCGAGCACTCGACTCGAGTTCAGGCGCGAGGGAACAGCGCTGCATTGTGGCGAATCGAGCGAGAGCGGGCGCGGGGGAGGGAGGGTGGCGAGCCCAGATCCGGGTGGCAGTCAGATCCGCACCTCGGGAGACCTTGGTGACCTTGTCCTTGATGACGGTGACCTCGTCGACGGCGGCGACCTCGCGGAACATGGCGAGCAGGTCGGCCTCGGTCATGTGCTTGGGCACCTGGCCCACGAAGAGCTTGACGCTCTTCTCCTCCTCGCCGCCGTCCTTCCCTCCTCCTCCGCCTCCTGCCTCCCCCGCAGACGCCGCGGCCTTGTCCCCGTCCTCCGCCATTGGACGCTCTGCCTCCTGCTCCGGCCGCTGCTGCTAGGGTTTCCGCCGAAGGCTTGGTTGTCGCTGCCGCCTCTGCGCAGGTCCGGTCGCCTCCGCCTCGTCGCTGCGGGCGGTTGCACTGCCAATTGTTTTTGGGTTTAGGTGGTAGAGGTGATGGAGTTGGAGTTGGGTTGGAGGCGGAGGCGGAGGCGGAGTAATTTAATATTAGAGCGTCCGCAGTGGGCGGACCGTAGCCGGTTCTATACGATAAATGTAATGGTAGTATCGGGGCTTCTATACGCTGTGAGCTGAGTCGATGAAGAACCTGCTCCCATCTATCAAATCCTACTCTCTCTTGTCTTTTTTTGTTATTGCTGCTCCAGAATGAATACGATATATTGTGGTTTATTTATTAGATGGAGTCACATTATACTTTAGGAATAGGACCGATTCGATACACTGTAAGTGCTCTTAGGAGAGTGTTGGGTTGCTGCTCCTAAAATTTAGTCGTTCTCCTTTTATATTAATTATAGATTAATTACAAAATTAATTATATAGTTTATGACTAATTTACAAGACGGATCTTTTAAGCCTAATTAGTCTATGATTTGATAATGTATTGCTACAGTAAACATGTGTCAGTGACGGATTAATTAAGCTTAATAAATTCGTCTCATGGAGTACCGATGGATTTTATAATTTATTTTTTTATTAGTATTCAAACACCACATGCGACACCCTCACGTGACACCTCCTAAATTTTAAATTTTACTCACTGGATCAAACACCCCCTTAATAATTAATACCTAATGAATATAAATTGTATTTTTTCAATCAATAAATAGTATTTTTTCTTATAATAAATCAGTCAATAATACTTCCAGTAATAACTTATCAGTGAAATCTACTCCTACTCTCCCCCTTTCCTCCCTTCCCTTGCCATGGAGAGAGAAAAGAGAGACGTGGTGTGGTGGTGGTTTTTTTATTTCTGTTTGTTTTGGGAGACAAACAATGGAGGTTGTCTTCCCTAGCTTGTTGCAACGGTTTCATGCATTTGCCTTTCCCCCCCTGTTTTCCTTTATATATTTGTCGTTAATATAAGAAAAAAAGTGCTTGGATTTTATTTGAACACGGACGGATGTTCATGTATACATATCTTTTCTCTCTATATAAATATCTTATTCAACTTTAAAATAAATCTAAATTAGTACAAACACCATCGAAGAAAAACGGATGGATAGATTCGAGTAACAAATTCTACACGCAGTTTAGGTCTGGTTCAGTTCCTCCCAAAAAATTTATACCATATCTCATTAAATATTTGATACGTGCATAGAATATTAAATATAGACTAAAAAATAACTAATTGTACAGATTACGACTACTTTGCGAGACGAATCTTTTAAGTTTAATTAGTCCATGATTTGACAATAAAGTACTACAGTAACACATATACTAATGACGAAATACTTAGACTTAATAAATTCGTCTCGTGGTTTACTGACGAATTCTATAATTTATTTTTTATTAGTATCAAACACCCCATACGACATCTCAGGCCGTCGCAGACATGCACTTATTACCCACTCTCAGTATAATTAGGGGGTGTTTGGATCAGTGACTAAAATTTAGGATGTATGTCGGGAGGATGTTGCATGGGGTATTCGGATACTAATAAAAAAACAAATTACATAATCCGTCAGTACTCTACGATATGAATTTTTTAAGCCTAATTAATCCATCATTAGCACATGTTTACGGTAGCAAAAATAATATCAAATCCTTAACTAATTAGACTTAAAAGATTCGTCTCATAAACTAGTCATAAACTATACAATTAGTTTTATAATTAATTTATATTTAATACTTTATACACGTGTCAAATATTCCGTGAGACAGCGACCACCGCTTATAGGAGTAGGTAAACACGTGTGACGGGTCAATTTTGTCCTCCGGTTTTTACCGTGAGAGGGAACAGTGACAAGACCTGGAGCTATTGATGCATGCGTAGCAGGGTTGACTAGAACAGAGTACAGGAGGTCATGTCAACTCATGGACCACTTCAAATTCAAACGGCTGTTCGTTGGTTGGTTTCTGGACTGATTTGGACTGACTGGTGCTGGTTTATTGTGAGAGAAAAACACTGTTGACTGGCTGGTTTGGGCTGGCTGAAACCAACAAGCGAACAGGGTGAAAGACTAGCAGCCTGTTCCCTTGCTCGTAAACGATTATAAATTTTCAGCCAAGAATAATATTTTTCTCTCACACCAAACCAACCAGCAGTAAATAATCCACGATCGTTTACGGCCTCTAGGGCATAATGTACTGTTGTTCTGCATCTATACTTTCAACTATATTTTTAGAAAATGATATATATTTTTCTCTCGCAACCAAATCAAAATAGATATCAGATAAATTTCAACGACAAGACCGGGGCATAAAAAAAAATGAACGATTGTAAATCCACCACCCGATCAGCTAAAATATTCACATAACTAGGCCCGACCGGCCAAGCTGGCTGACTCCTCAACATGATAGAGGGGTAAATAAATATACTGCTTAATCTGATATGGTCAATAATTGAACTCTTCTTTCTTATTATGCAGCACGAGTGCACGAGGAACGAAATAAAACACTGGAGCTGCTGTTAACCAACCAACCATGTGAAAAGAAAAAAAAATCCTTGGAGGTAGATCAATCATGGGGAGTTTGTTCATTCAGTCACTCCTTGTTGTGTTCATTCAGTTCAGCACTTGAGCTGTTCATGATAGTACGTATACTGAAATGGGCCTGTTCATTGGTTTCAGTTTCATTTCAGGTTAGTAGTAATAATAATAATAATAAACAGTGGTGTCAGTTTGGGTGCGAAACAAAAAGAAAAACCTGGGTTCCACCGCGGCCTGGCAGATGGTAACAAAGGGTGGCACTGGACCGAAGGAATGAATGGTGGACAGGGACATGAGGACCTGAGGAAAGGAGGGGGCAACAACACCAAGAGACGAGACAGGCATGGCAACTGGACTCGAAGGAAAGGAAACCCTCGCTCGAACTTCTGAAAAAAAAAACACTATGCAAGAAGAAGATTCTCCATCACATCAAACTTACGGTATATGCATGGAGTACTAAATGTAGACGAAATCAAAAACTAATTGCACAGTTTGGTTGTACTTTGCGAGACGAACGTTTTGAGTCTAATTAGTCAACGGTTAGACAATTATTATCAAATACAAACGAAATATTACAGTGCCAGTATAAGAATTTTGCCACTCCAAAGTTTGGGAACTAAACGTGGCCTATGTCCATCCTCCCACAACAGAGCTGGCATGTCTGCTCCTCAACTCCACCCATATCTCAGCGTCAGTGAGCTTTGCTTGGCCTGGTCTGGTCCTCCTCTCGTCCCCCTCCTCTGCTCCGCAGGTCCAGGAGGCCAGGAGGACACATCTGAGACGGGACTGGCTCGTTTCTCTAGTAATCTATACTTTTCAATTTATTTTTTTAGTCAAAATAGTATTTTTTTCTCACAACAAATCAGTTGAAATAGTGTTTCGGCTTGTTAGCGAACGAGGCCAGAGAGGGACATCAGATCAGGTGTTAACTAACCATCCGTTCCATTCACACGCCTCATTTGACGTCAAATTACTGGAGGATAAGATCAAACCAGCTTGGGGTTGGGACTAGGACTAGATCTATGATCCCATTGTAAGCCGGCTTATAAGCCATGGTACGGTATTTTTCTCTCCTAAAAAATCAGCCGTACAAATCAGCACAAGCGGCTCACGCTGCTCCCTCCGTCCAAAATAAAACATAGTTACGAGAGGTTTGTGCTGATCAAGCTTTTCTAAATTTAATTTAATAACTATGTTTATTAAAAAAATTAATAATATTTATATCTCCTAATAAGTTTATTATAAAAATACATTCAGTGACTCATCTAGTGATACTGATTATGTACTGTAAATATTAAGTATTTTCTTGTATATGTTCAAACTCAAAGTTAAAAATGTTTGACCTTTTAGAAAGTGAGATGGCCCTGTTTGGCTGGTACATAAGCCGGCTTGTTTCGACCCTAGTTATTAGGACCGGACCGGGCCAGCGGTTCGACCGCTAAAAGACCGAACCAGAGCCTAGACCGGTCCGGTTTACTTAAAAGACCGTCTGTGCAATCGAACCGCTCAAAACCGGTTGAACCGGCCGGTTTTTTACGGACCCGGTGAACCGGCCGGTTCCATGCGAACCGGTGAGTTTTTGAGTTTTTCCAAAATTACCCCTCTATGCACTTAGGACGACCTTATCTAGTTAGGGGTATTATTGGAAATTGGCTAAAAGCTTTTTCTTGTAGGAATAATTGGCTAAAGCATGGCATCCAAACTTCATTTTGTGGTACCCATGTAGGCTGCTTTTTCTTGTAGGAATAATTTGCAGCCCAGGAAGGTACATCTTGAAATTGATTTGGGCAGAGGGCCTCCTGCAGAAAGTAAGAACTAAAAAAACACATTGTGATCTATGCGATTTTGTTTTGTCATATCAATGATAGGTTTATACATGAAAATCAGGTGACAGTGCAGGTCATAGGGGCAGCGAGGGCAGAGTGTCTGATGCTTTGGGAAAGGAAAATAGTAGCAGTCGGGAGAATTCTGGTGTCTTTCATAGGCAAACTGATATCTCTAGACTTCCATTCACATCTGCAGGAAGTATTGCAGAGGTTGATCCAAAATTACCCCTCTTTTCTCTAGATTTGATTAATTTAGGATTGCTTTCTAAGTTTTCCACGACATGGCTAAAGTAGTAACAGATGAGATGCATTTCTTATCAGTTATCATGCACTTTTGTTTTGAATCTAAAAACTTGTGCAATTAAATTTGTGTTGTTTATTTATCATTTGTCAATTATTAATTATAGCAAATATATATATATATGTATATATATATATGTATATATATGTATATATATATATGTATATATATGTATGTATATATATATGTATATATATATACCGGTTCAAAGTAATTGTGGCCGGTTCAATTTGTCCGGTCCAAAATAATTGAACCGGCGGTTCAACCGGTTTAAAACGGTTGGACCAGTGAACCAGTGAACCGATGACCTCACCGGTTCAATCTCCGGTCCGGTCCTAATAACTTTGGTTTCGACTGATTCAATAGTGTTCTGTGAGGGAGAATAAGCTAAAATAAGCTGACTCGGCTGAAAAATAGTTCAAGCGAATAGGACCGAAATTACGTGATTAGAGAGAAGATGTGGATGTTCGATAACTAGCTAATGGTACTCCCAACCATGAAACTAGATGATTTTTACGTTCACTAGATGCCAACTAAAAGAAGATAATGTAGCACTCCGATCAAAGTAGAGAGATGAAAAAACGGTTTCTTAGACAAGAACCATGTCTACACGGTAACCATAATATAAAGAGATGTGACTAGTAAACAATGGAGAGAGAGAAATATGTGATTGAAATAAAAAAAACTATACAAACTATCCATTGGGGACATAGGTTTTATATGTAGTGTCTACGTAAATTAACATGCATAGACCTAATTGTGGTTTTTGGCGTTGTGATTGTCCTAATATTTTCTGTTACTCTTGCAGTGTAAAAAATTAATTCTAAATTTATGATAAGCCAAACTTTCTTAGGTTTGATAAATAAAGTTTACAAAAAAATATTATCAAATATTTATGTCTTTGAATAGGTTTACTAAAAACTTATATTCCATATTAATCTAATAATATTTATTTGGTACATACATGCTAGTGTTTTTATATGTTTGATCAAGTTTAAACTTGTTATATTCTTCGGGAAGCGAGAATCACATTTCTTTTTCGATGGAAGGGATACAAAGAAGAGGGGGGACCGAAAAAGGCAAATAACAGACATTAGGGAATGGGGGGGGGGGCGTTTGCTTTTTGATGATGCCATTGGTCGTCTAATAAATAAACAACAGGGCGCACATGAGATGTGTCTGAATGATGATTTGGGGCACTAATGCAGGGTACAGTACAGACCCAAAGCTCGGATTGGAGGACGTCCCTTTTAATTTCTTTCAAGATGCTTACACTAGGTACTACTAGGTCTTTATCAAAGCTGATAGGATGGATTATTAGTGCTTGCTCCTCCTCGATGTCTTGGGACAGTTTGATGAAAAATAAAGAAAACGGCCGATTATTAATTTGTTGTCGGTCACGATTTTTGTCGAATTAATAGAGGAGTTGGCACTTGGCAATGACTTGGTGTTGTTGGTTCCGAGATTTATAAGGCCAGTCTCAATGGGGATTTCATGGTTCTGTTACCAATGCATCTATATTTTAGAAATAGTGCAGAAGAGTTTCATCCCTATGAAACTCTCTCTACTCCCATAAAACTCTTAGAGCAAGTATAATAGCAGGCTGTAAGCCGACTAAATGCTGAGGTGGAGAAGAGGGGGGAGGAGAGAGAGGAGAAGCGGGCTGTAAGCTTACAACCGGCTTGGGCACAAGAACCAAAAAAGTCTGTGAGAGAGACAAGTGGGCCATGTATTAACTGTAAAGAGCCAACTATTGTATGAGTGGGCTGAGAGAAGGCTACAAAAAAACCTTACAGCCAGCAAGCCCGACTGTATTATTAGCCTTGCTCTTATCATCTCTCTCTTCATCAATACGGTGCTACATCAGCCTATTTAATGCCCATAAAACTCTGATGAAACTCCATTGAGACTAGCCTAACACTAACGAACCTGCATGTTCACGAGGCTCAGGTGACGGCATAATATGCAGGCTCGCGTGAGAATGAATGCGGTGTCTCCGTGTGTCACTCAGTCTAGTTGATAACTACACATGATCTGCACAAGTCAAAAAATCGCGATGTCGACGGGCACGTCGTGTCTGCCTGTGGCACTCGACTCCTCACGGCTCGGCGGTGTCGCGCACATGTGGCACGTCCCTAGCCTAGTAGCCTCTCTCAACTTTCCAATAGATGTATACTTAGAGGGTAAATGGGTGTTTGGTTACTCTCCTAAACTTTAGTCGCTATATGTTTAGACACATGCATAAAGTATTAAATATAGATTAATTATAAAACTAATTGCACAGTTTATGACTAATTTGTAAAGCGAATTTTTTAAGCCTAATTAGTCCATAATTTGACAATGTGGTGCTACAGTAAACATGTCCTGATAACGGATTAATTATGCTTAATAAATTCGGCTCGTAGAGTACTGACGGATTCTGTAATTTGTTTTTTATTAGTATCCGAACATCCCATACGATACTCTCACGTGACACCTCCTAAATTTTAGTCACCAGATCCAAAACACCGCCTTAGTCTGCCAATTAAAGTTGAATCAACGTATAGTAAGACTCCCATACGGGCTGAGCTTCTCAATGAAAATCGAAGACCCACTGATGTTTTACATCATTAATGCTATGTATACAAAGACTGAGCCTATTTTACACTACCAGCCTTTCAATACTTGAATCAGCATGGTTCTTCCACTTCAACAAAACCTGCAGTGGAATATTCTGCTGTTAGAGATCTTGCAAATGTCATGGGACTTTAAGCAAAACTGATTTACTTCTTCATATAAATAAAGCATGTTAGGACAATCACTAAGAAATGCATTGTTGCCATGTGCCATAGTATTTGGGAACATAACCTCATTGTTTTCAAAATAGCAAATGAAATTTGGAGCTAGACTACGAATTTAATTATTTAGGACAAATTTCTACCAAGCAGGAACAAAAAAATTCATTCAGAACAGAAAAGTATTAAACTGAACATGTTGTCCTTCACCATCTCAAACTAGGTACATCGTAGCACTAGGGATCATGACCTAATCACCTCATGGTGTTTAAAATAAGCGAAGGGAAACCATTATACCTTCAATTGCTTCCTAGGAGTCTTCGAAGCCAAGGCCAATGCTCTTCCAAAATCGGTTGCCACCCTTGCCTGGCTTCTTACCCTTGCCAGATTTCTTTGTGCTATAAAATATAGAAATCTGCTTGAGGAAAGCCTTCTCAATCTGGAACATGGATAGATAGAAAACATTAGAACTACTTTACAACTAGAAGGAACCTACTGAAATTGCTTATACAGAAGAACAAAGAAAAAAGCTTGGTAAATCCCTCACTAATGCAGTGTGACAATATTGCTATAAATGCATTACATCAGAAGTGCACAAAACTAGAACTGGCACTGTACCATCATAAGGGATATTTAGGAATCCTAAAACCGCATGCAATGGATCTGCAGCGATAAAATTTACACCAAAATGTCTCAAATCCATTGCTGGTCACAAATTACAATTCCTAGTACCACAATAATAATGTTCCCCTAATTACCAATTACCAAGTACCGCAGAAGGATAGAAAGAGTGTAAGTTTCTATTCATAAGCTGGCCAAATTAGCTAACTAGATAGACAATTATCAGATTACACAATTATCAGATCACTGGATGGAAATAAGAAATGGTTGACAAAGCAACCATTAGTAGTGTCCCAATGATCACTTTAGACAGAAGCAGTGTAAGTTTCTATTCTGGAGCTGTATAGATTTATTGCTTAAGAAACATTTTTTAATGGGACATTGACATGGTAGCATGGTGGAAATTTAAAGAGTACAAGTTATACTAACAGAACAGCAAACTAGACTATGCTTAAAACAGAGAAAAATAGTTCATGGGGCCATTGAGCTCCGGTTGTCACTAAGGCATTGAAAAGAAAATTAGTTCAGCACAAACCTTGGTTCAAGGGTCAGGTATAGAAAGGAAGAACTTGCACTTCTTCCTCTCTGCAAGTCACTCAACCAGGTATCTGCCAAACAAGAACCACCGTTACTACAACAGTGATCAATACTGAGTTTATTATTCATGTGATACATAAAAGAGGCGCAATTTGAAGGACCTTAGATAACTATAACCCCACAGAAATTAAATGAAATGTAAAAGCAAGAGGCGTAAATTCATATCATGACCTTTTCTACATTTTTTTTTTTTTTTTGCAATGGCACCCATCACAGTCAAATAACACTAGAACATGTGACAAATTGGACTCTTGACGGTGCAACTATTGCAGGCTGCTGTTAAGAAAGCATCGGAAATAAGTCGTCAAAGCAAGAACCCTACAGGCAGATGGCATCCCTGGCACCAAATCATCACTAGATCTGCTCCTCCTCCCCTTCACTGGATCTGCAGCATGGACATCGAAATCAAAGCCAAATCGATTGGATTAGGATTAGGGAGGGAGGGGAACCTAGTGGTGGGGCTGCAGCTTCAGGACCGGATGCGCAGCCGCCAGGGGGCCGAGGCCTGAGGTGCGTGCAATAAATCTATATCTGCCCGAGGTGCGTGCCGCCGCCTTGGAGCTGGGCCACCGCCGTCTTGGGGCCGTGCCTCCTCAGGCCTGGGGTGCGCGTCGCATGATAGAATACAAATCATGTAAAGGAACAAAAATAGTTACCTTCTATATCTGCAGAAGTGGTTCTAGAGATGCCAACAAAACATGCATCAGTATATCTGGTGGATAAAACTTTCACCAATAATCCTTGCATGAACACTCATAATCTTTGAAGTGATGAAACATATTGTTGTCCCGCACAATTATCTCCCTACCAACAATACCAGATATGAATTTAAAAGCCCGGTGACAATCTACACAAATTCGCAGATTCTTCATGATCCTTATTGGTACACCAGGTGGTATACAGATCAATCCAAATGCCAGAGCAAGCTTTTCACTGTGTTGAAACACCTCTGATTCTTTCTCTTCTTCCTCAAGATCATAGAGAGCATATTGTGTGTCTGGCATGTAGCCAGCAGCTTGCATTTGCCCTTTGAGCTTTGCCAATAATGCCTGGATCTCACTATTCATCTCATGTGTTGTGTCCTTAGCCTGGAAAACATGGACAACATTTTTCCAAGTGATCCAACTACGCCCTGGGTCTTTCTTGATTCCAACATTCTTCATCTCCTTCCTTATATCTGTTGCTTCTGCCCACCTGGAGCAATTCAAAACTTACATTAAATCCAAAGCACAATTTATGAGAGAGTGCAGCTTGATTGAACAGAAGGGTACTTAAGTTACTTTACCTGCCAGCAGATGCAAGCATGTTTGAGAGCAGAACATGATTGCCCGAGTCCCGAGGATCAAGCTCAAACAACTTTTCAGCAGCAATCCTTCCTAGCTCTGTCTTCCCATGCATCTTGCATCCCCCAAGTAGTGCTCCCCAGACAGAAATGGAAGGCCTCATTGGCATCCCCTGTATAATCTCATAAGCTCGCTCTTCCATTCCTGCACGACCAAGCAAGTCCACTACACAAGCATAATGCTCAATTCTTGGTTCAATCCCAAACCTCTGCTTCATTGTCTGGAACAACTCATACCCTTCCATTGTCAAACCTCCCCTGCTGCAGGCCGTGAGAACATTGACAAGTGTGATGTAATTAGGTGCTGTTTCTCGACCCATTATCATTTCATCAAACACTGCGAGTGCATTCCAAGCATCACCAATATGAGCATAACCTCCTATCATCGCATTCCATGTGACAAGATTTCGCTGTGGCATCTCGAAAAATACCTGCTCAGCGTCTCGGACACCGCCACACTTCCCATACATGTCAACCAATGCACTAGCAACAAAAATGTTTGCATCAATGCAGGAACGGACAGCAACTGCATGCAGAGCACGCCCAAGGTCAAGTCCTAGCAGACCCGCACAAGTGGTGAGCACACTGGAAACCATGAAGTCGGTCGGCTCTTCCCCAGCTCTCCTTGCACCCAAGTACACCAAGAAAGCCTCCTCCTCTGCCCCATTCTGCGCGTATGCAACAACCATAGAACACCAGGACACGCTGTTCCGAACTCCCATCCCATCAAACACCACCCTGGCCTTCCCCACGCATCGACACTTCCCATAAAAGTCCACCATAGAATTGGACACGGAGACATCCTTGTCAAAGCCGCACTTGGCCACAAAACCATGGAACTGCTCCCCAAGGAACAGGTACGTCATGCCAGCGCACGCGTTGAAGAACGCGCAGACCGAGACCACGTTCGGCATCCCACTGGTCCCCCGGAGCCCAAAGTAGGCGTCCACCGTCTCGAGGGGCCGGCCGTCAAGCACCGCGTTCGTCATGACCGCGTTCCAGGAGACCACGTTCCTATTGGGCATTTCGTCGAACAGGCGGCGCGCCAGCGCGAGGCGGCCCGTCTTGAAGTACATGTCCAGCGCCGCGCACGAGACGAAGGCGTCGTCGGGGAGGTAGCCGAACCTGAGCGCGAGGGCGTGCACCTGCGGCCCGACGGCGGGCGCGGCGGGCGCGGAGGCGGCCGCGGCGGCCTTGAAGGCGGAAGGGAAGGTGAAGTCGTTGGGGCGGAGGCCGAGCCGGAGCATGGCGGCGAACGCCGAGAGCGCCTGGAGCGGGCGCGCGTGCTGCGCCGCGCCCGAGATGAAGGCCGTGTAGGAGACCACGGTAGGGCTAGGGTCCGCGGCCAGCGCCGCGGCGGCGGCGCCCGGGAGGTCGAGCTTGGAGTAGAGGTTGACGAGGTGCGCGCAGATGAAGGGCGGGAGGGCCGGGACCAGTAGCCTGAGCGCGCGCGCGTGGGCCGCTCGGCCGAGCCGCGGGGACCGGGAGGCGATCGCCGCCTCGACCGCGCCCGCCAGGAGCTGCGGGTCGACCGCCACGGCGGCGGCGGCGGCGGCGCGACGCATTTGGCGCTGGGGCTGGAGCTTGCCTTGCATGTCTGGCTGTCTCCTAAACGTGTCTCCGCATACGTGGAGGTGGTGGTGGAGGTGGGCCGCCATCCACAGACCTATACGGAGCCGTCTCCCATCCCGTTACGTTAATGATAACGCATCTTATCAGATGTCCGGTCCGTCGGACACACCTCCTTCACCGCGCTCGTACTCATCCGCTCGCCAGCTCGCTTCTCTCCTCCAATACTCATCCGCTCACTACCGTCCCACCCGTGCCGAGACTCTGGCGTTTCACCCATTCTTAAAAACTGGTTTCGCACTTTTATCATTCCGTAATGTGGTTTTGCTCGTTTGACATTATAAAACTAACATAATCCGCTAAAATACATTTTAGATAATTTAATTTGTGGAAAAAAACGTATTCTTCCACTTCTATCCGTGCATGCTGTTTTCTTCGTCAAAATGAATACGGATCGGCCTTCTCTCCATTGCTCCCTCTCCTCCATCCCCGGTCCCCATCCCCGTCTCGGCCCCGACGCCGATGTTCCCGACCCCGAGACGGAGCCCCCCATCGCGGCACTCCCCGACGAGCTCTTGCTCGCGATCCTCGCCCGCGTGCCCGCGCCTCGCTCCCGTCGCTCCCCGCCATGTGTCGCCGCTTCGCCTCCCTACTCGCGTCCCAGGCATTCCTCCACCTCCGCCACGCGCGCGGCCGCCTCCGCTCCTGCCTCCTCGCCGTCTCCTCGTCCTCCCGCGCGCTGCTCCTCCAGCTCCACGCCTCCCCCACCTCCTGCTCGCTCGACGTCGCCACGCTTCCCCTTCTCCTGCCCCCGCCGCTCCTCCCGCACTAGTTCGCGCACGCACGCGCCGTTGTGGTGGGGCGGCACGTGTACCTGGTCGGCCGCGGCGCCACGCTGCGGGTGGACCCGTTGACGGGCGCGGCGAGAGCGTGCGCGCCCACGCTGTTCCCGCGGAGCAAGTTCGCGGCGGCCGCCGTGGGCGCGTGGATCTATGTCGCGGGCGGGTTCGCGCGCACCGCTGCGGTCGAGGAGTACGACCCGGCCGCCGACGCGTGGCGTGTCGTCGCGGAGGCACCCCGCCAGAGGTACGGCTGCACAGGCGCCAGCGCCGGCTGCGTGTTCTACGTCGCCGGAGGTGCCGCCGTGGGAGGACGAGGGGCGTCGGCGGCACTGGTGGAGGCGCACGCGTGCGCGGGGTCGGTGGACGCGCTACACGTGGCGTTGAGCGCCTGGGCATGGGCACGCCCGCGGGCCATGCCCAGCGGCGGCTGCGTCGTGGGCGTGTGCGGTGCCGGGGACGGACACCTCTATGTCGTCGGCATTGTGGGGATTGCTGTTGAGAAATCGATTGCTGCTCCATGCGATTTCTTGGTGCTGCCCTTGAGTCTTGACACACGGGTAGCTTGATCTGTAGTTGTACTTGGTTGGCCATCTCTATGCTGGGTGAGCTCTTTCTTTCCTTGCATTCTGTGCGGCGCTTGGATGGCCTGGGGGAGGGCGGCAGCGCTTGGATGGCCGAGCGGAGACGGGAGGCGGCACCTGGATGGCCGGGCGGAGGCGGGACGCGGCACCTGGTGCGTCGATCCGTTTTGACCACGAACGGGGAACGATGACTATCGTATAAGGAGAAAGCAGACAGGGGTAGAAGTGGGATGATGTGTCTTTTTTTTCCACGAATAAAAACTACCCAAAATGTATTTAAGCGGGTTACACCAGTCTCGTAATGGCAAACGAGCGAAACCACTTTGCGGAATGGTAAAAGTGTGAAGCCAGTTTTTGATGATGGGTGAAACGCCAAAGTCTCACCCGCGCCGCACTTCGGGACGCACGTCGCGTGGCGCGCGCCACCCGCTGGCGCTCCCTTCCTCCCCTCCGCGCGACCTCCATATTACTCTGTGCTCTCCAACGACCCCGCTCTTGCTCCTGCTCCCCCATTGGAGACGAGGATGATCGCGGCGGTTCCGACGAGGTAGGTCGGTTCTTCTCTGGATCTAAGCCCCCCTCTCCTCCTCCTGCGGATCTGAGCGCTCGAGATGGCGGACTAGAGGGGGTGAATAATCCTTTCTAAAATTAATCATATCGGCTAACCGAAATAAATACGAAATTAAAACTATCGGTCTAGCCAAGACTACAACCCTCTATCTAAGTTCACAAACACCTTAAAAAGATCCTAAAGAGGCAACCAAGGTGCCGAATTAGCTAGTGCTCACCTATCCAATTCTAGCTTGCAAGATCACACAAACCTATACAACTAGTACTTCAACCAAACCGGGAAGCACCTGCACAATCTAGTAAGGAAAAACACAAAGCCACCTAAGCTCACTAGCAGTATTCAATAACAAGGCTACACAAGCCAAATTAGAGAGCGTAAATGACTTAGCTACATAAACTAAGCAATATGACTAATAAGGTTACTAAAACCAAATTAGCCACGCAAAGGAGCTACTTCTATGCTACACAAGCAAGAAGGCAACTAGCAAGCTACTAAAGCTAAACTAGTCACAAGAGCAACTACACAAGCACAATATATGAAAGTAATACAAGCTTGTGTTTCGCGGAATGCAAACCACCGAGAAGATGATGAAGACAATGTTGACATAGTGATTTTCTCCTGAGGTTCACTTGGTTGCCACCAAGCTACGTCCCCGTTGTGTCGACCACTCACTTGATGGTTCGGCGGCTAATTGGCATCACCCTCTAAGCCGCACGTCGTGCACCGTAAGAACCTACCCCGAAAGTGAAGGTAATTCAATAACATGCTCAACTAGAGTTGCTCTTTATGATCCCCGCGGGGTGAGTACAATCCCCCTCACAAAGTCTCCTCCGGACCACCGCACAATCTTCTCGTGTGCTTCAACAAAGTCATAAGCCACCAAGCCGTCTAAGAGGTAGCAATCTTCAAGAGTAACAAGCACCACCGGCTTGCAACACGATCACGTAGTGCCACTCGATGCAACTTCACGATGCAATCACACTAGAATCACACTCACTCGCAATCGATTCGCAATCTTGCAAGCACATGTGAGTTAGCGTAACACCCCTGGTGTTATGAGCTCGTTTAGCACCGTGATTTAGGCCTAAGTCAAATTTTTGAAACGAGTTTCTCGAAAATTTTGATTTAAAACATACTTGATGTGATAAGCGAATCCTGTGTGACTTAGTTTCGTGGACTCGAATAAACGCTCAAGTTAAATTACGCAGTGCGTAGAAATATTTAGGAATGTCTGATAACGGTTCTAGCAAGTAAATGACGCATGGCTTGTTCTGTGGGATTGAACATGAAAATAATTTTATAAACAAAAATACTATATGACTGGTATATAGTACTTAAGTAAAATTCGGAGTATGATTTTGGTTGCATTTAAAATGTCGAGTAACAAACTTTCGTGTTTTAGTCGTGTTGGAAAATATCAATTGTCGTCTTGGTAAATGAATATTTGAGAGCTGAAATAATAACGATAGTGCTGCTGCCCACTCGCCCCACCTAACTCGCCGGTACGGCGCGCGCGCGCTAATGGATGAAAGTTGGCCGGGCTGCTGCTGCCGTGTACTGCCTTGCTTGTCCTGCTGCTCACATCGTTTCGTCGCTCTGCAACATTGCCAGAGCACGCCGCACGGTCCCTGCATAGTGGAAGTTGGCCGACCATCGTGCTGCGGTCCCCTTCTTTTTTCTATTCTGTGGCCGGCCCCAGCTCCTGTCCGCCAGTCGCTCTTTGTTTCTCTCTATTTTTCTGCACCCTCGGTCTTGTCCTTGCCTACCTTGCTTGTTGGTCTACCTCTTGCTCCACGGTTCCCTCTACCAGACAAGCAAGCCGGTCACCTCTGAACTGTTGCTCTTGCTCTGCTTTCCTTGCCTCCGTCTGCCTTTTCTCTCTCTACTGTGCCGCTGGGCCACGACCGTCACTGCTGCCCGTCGTCTCTTCCTTTTTCCCCCTCGGGCGTGCGCGTCCTCCTTTCCCAGCGTCGGAGTCGCTGCCCCAGCGCCCGCTCGCCCTCCCAGCTCGCTCTCCCGCTCTTCCCTGCCTTCTCTGCTTGTCTTGCCGCCGAGTCGTGCACCCACGGTGGCAGCGCCCATCGTCGCCGGCCGTCGTGTGCACGCGTGCGAGCGAGTTCCTATGGCCCACGCTGGACCGCTCCACCTCTGGCTCGCCCTCCCCGCAGCTCCTGCCGGGGCCACGTCATGCCGGTGCCGTGTCGCAGCGTCGCTCCTCTGCTTGTCTCGCGATGACATCGCGTTCTTCGCCTGCCAAGCCGCAGCCGCGCTGGGCCTATAGTGCCCCGCCGTTGCTGCACCTTCGGTCGTCACCGCTACCCGCATGCATGAGCATCCGCCGGAGATAGGAAGCCGCCCTGCCACGCTGGGCCCGCTGCTCCTTTATCGCGCCTGTGCCGCAGCCGCCCAAGCCTAGAGCACCGTCGTGGTCCCCGCGTTGGACCGAGCCACAGCGCCCGTCGTGGCCGCGCTTCCATCGTCGGCCACCGTGCACGCAAGCTCCCTGACCTGCCTTGGCCGGACGTCGCCCCTCTTAGGCGCCCCTTTGCCTCGGTCTGTGCCGTGTCCAGGCATGTCGGGTCATGGCCACGCTTCTCCCCCGCGCTGCCATGCACCGCATCATCGCTGCCTTCTCCATGCCACAGCCCCACCCCTTTCCCCGCTCCTTCGCCGCTGTTCAGTCGCCCTGCCTCCCCGTGAGCGCGCCTGGGCTCGAGTGGCCGCGCGCAGCTCCACCTCGCCACACTGCCACGCGGAGAACCTCGCCGGGGGTCGGCTCTTGGTCACACCCTCCTCTCCGGCCATGCCTGCTCCTATGCCTCCATCCCGACACCGTTCGCGCTAGGAGCCGCCGACGCTGCTGAGCCGCATGCCACCGATGCCGCCATAGGGCTCCACTTTCAACGCTTAGTCCGCCGGTGCCGAAGGGCCGCCCTCGCCAGCCGCCATGCCGCAACCACCCGTCGATGCACCGTGGTCGCCCTCGCTGCCCTGCACATCACCTTCGTTGGCCGCCGATCGATTCCTCCACACTACACTGCTCTGTATATCAAGGTAGCTGGTGGACTTAAGTGTAAATAGTGATAAAAGTAAGGGCCTAGGTGTGATAATATTGACTCACAGGAATAGTAGAAACGGAAGCATATTAATAGGTAGAAACGCGGGGTCCTTTATTGCAAAAATGCAAACCGTGCCTGGGCCACGTCGCATGGGCCGGCTTGTGGGCCGCTCGCCCTGCGCCTCCGCGGCCGCGGCCTGCTCCGCGTCCTGCCTGGGCCGTTTGCGCGCGCGCTCTATGGGCCGGTACTGTGCCGCTAGGCCGTGCCTGGCCAGTTTGGCCGCGCGTGCCTATGGGCCGGAGCGCCGGTCATGGGCCACGCTGTGGCCACGCGTTCGCTGGGCCAATTTTGATGGCCGCTGGCTCTCTTTCGTTCTAAAGCATTTGTTAATTTAGTTTTGAAAATAAACTTGTAAAATTTATAGTAAATCATAGAAAAATCATAAAAATGTCAAACCAGTTTTGTTGAGTTCCTAAAATCATGATCTACCTATTAATATATTTTGTTCACATAGTTTGATAATATTTTTGGAAACTCTATAATTAAGATAAGGTACTTAATATTGTAAAATATAAACTTGTAGGAATTTCTATGATAAATTGGTAATATTGTTGAATCTAAAATTTGGCAATATTAGGTACTCGCTGTAATTTTTGTAGCTCCAGAATAATTAGGTTGCTAAATAGATAATGATGCCCTATTCCGAATAAAAATTAAATTGATAAAATGAGATAAAGAAATAACTTGGGTTTGTATAACTAAAATAATTGTTGGGAAGTAACGCCTTATTCGATAACATGGATACGTAGACCAGCATTAGAGCTATCTTGTTAGCTTGTGAGGCATGATCGAATTTTTAAGCATTTCAATTGTCGTTGATTATTTACATCTATGCATTTGCATCAATGCATATCATATAGATACGATGATGGATCAACGGATCAATTGAAGAAGGATTGAGAATCCAAAGATGGTGTAATGGTATTCTCTCTAGTAGATGATGCAATGGGTTTTCTATTCAGTTGATGGTGGATGATCTGAAGATGCAGATACTAACTTTTTAATATATTTTACCCAAGCAAGTTCCGGTGCATAACCCCTACTTTTCTGCATTTTAAATTATATTTGTGCATTAAGTTTAAGGAGTTGAATAAAACCCACTTACATATATATTTTTATCATATGAGTCTTACTAGTATGACATGATCGTGTAGATTGCTGTGCTACAGGACTCCGATAGAAGTCGAATGATTGCCTGTCACTCGTGAGAGATAGGAAATATATTACCGTATTATTATCACTTAGAAAATATAAATGGTGGAAAGGAAAAATTGTGACCGAACAGGGATATGGTTTGGGTATTGGTGGGTGTAAAAGGTTGTGTCGCTGTGGATGCGGGGCATAGCTTAGTTACACTGCTTTTTCTGTCTATGTCGGTTAAGGACCGGCCATTGCATAAGGCTCTAGGCAAGTCACAGACTTATTATTCCGAGCACATACTTGGGTATGGGCACTTAGAAGACTTGTTGCTCTCTTGTCGGTGGGTTCCAGCTCTTTCTAGACCGACTGTCAGGGTTTTTTTTTGTGGAGGAGGTCCTTGCACCGCACTGAGTTCAGGACTCAGGGACGAGAGCTTGGAGTCCCAGTTTGGACGGGACCTAGGACCCCAGGACATGAGGGTGATGGGTTGGTCCTGCTTGTGCCTTGGGTATAAGCAGGGCGTGTGTTTTTGGGGTACCCAGCTGGGGGCATTGATTCACGAATCACCGGGCGTTCCGGTACGACTTGTCTACAGTTTAGCATCGTAGTAAGAACTGAAGATGAAAGATGGAAGATGAAAAAAGGAAATCTGATTGCTTACCACCTGCTTAAAAGTAGCACATGTGCTTACATATAATGGTTAGTTAATGAACTAATGCGGCTATTAATAAAAATCGAATATAAGGACGCACGCTCTTCATGCTAATGCAATAAATCCACAAGCCAGATATCTTTACATATCCTTGGAGTCTTTTTTTCCTCCTGTCGGGTAAGTCTTGCTGAGTACAATTGAGTACTTAGGGTTTTATTCCCCCTGTTGTAGGTGACAGGTGGATGCTAGAGCTAACCCTTGTGTGTGTGGATACCTCCTGGTGGGCTCAGCGAGGATTCCTTTACGTCGCGATCTTGGTTTTTATTTATAACTCTCGCTAAATGTTTTTGTGAATGAAAGTATTATAATATGTTATCATAGTTTATATATCAATGCTTCATCATTTCATGAGTAGGTATTTATTTGCACTGTAATTCTGATCATATGTTTATATTCCGCTGTTAAATTAAATTGTTCATAACTCTGATAATATGATTACATTCCGCTGTTAAATAATAAATGTTATACTCTGATGTTGTATTAAAAGTGATGTAAGAAATGGTTAAGAATGATGTAAGCTTTATTCTCTCATTTGTGATCCTGATGACAAAAATGTGGATTTTTAGGTTCTCTCACAGGATGTGCCCGACAGAACCGAGTAATTTAGTGTTCTCCCTTGGGTGCTTAGTGTCTAATGGAAGACAAGCACTCCTGGGAGACATTAGATTAGGCGGTTCTGTTACAGTTAGAGAGCATCTAAGACTCCTATATAAGCCACATAGGCATGAGGGTGCTCAGCAACCGGCCAAAGGCAGGTCAAGGGGCTATTTATAAGCCCCCACAAGAAAGAGCTGCTGTACCCCTTAATAGGGCATAACTCGGGGTGACCGAAAGCGTAGGTCCAAGGGACAGGACGCGCCGGTCCCTGCGTCCGGTTGCTGTACGCGCCTCCACGTTGCACTAGTCGTTTGAAAATAGCCGTTGATGCCAACAGTTACCTCGCGCGCGCGTCAGCAGTCACTGATCGGACACGCTGCTCGGCTTGACCTGACGCTGCCCTAAGCCATGTCCGATAGCTTCCAATAACGGTCCAGAGAAGCTTTTACGCGACCGGACGCGTCCGCTCCTGCATGACCGGACATAGGCCAGCGTCCGATCAGCTCTGCATCCGCGCGCCAACTCCAACGCCGCCTACGTCATCATACATCACATGTGACCAGACGCAGGACCTACGCGTCCGATCACTTGACCGAGACTGCACCCAACTGCTGCCACTGACCAGACACGCTGGTCCTACTGAGGCCAGCGCCCGGTCACTCGTAGTGACACTTTCCTGTATCCGTTTCTTCATCGAGTTAGATCCACATCAACTCCAACTTCTTCTCATTTGCAAATATGCCAACACCACCAAGTGTACACCACCATATGTATGTGTGTTAGCATTTTCACAAAAATTTTTAAGGAGTTAGTCACTCAACTTGCCACGCCACTCGATCCCAGCAACGATGCAAAGTTAGATCACTCGAGTGGCACTAGATGACCGATATGCAAACAAGTTAGCCCCTCTTGATAACAGACCATCTATCCTAAACCCGGTCATCAACTTCTCTACACATCTATGATCGGTGATATAAAATACCCTAGGTTATATCTTTGCCTTGCGTATTTCATTCCATCTCCTCCATTGTTGATGCAACACATGCACCAATCAATCACCAAATGATATGATCCACTTCATATTATCACATGACCGTATTGGTTCATCGATTTAACTTATCTTGCTCTTCACCGTTGCTTCGGTCCATCGACGCCAAGTCATCACTCAACTTGCTCTTCACACTTGCAACTGGACCGTCGAGCCAAATCTTATCTTGATTTCTCCACCTTGATCACATGACTCCATGTCATGGCTCATATGCAATGAGCTCCTTCATCACATATGTGAGCTTTGCAACATCTCCAAGTCATTTCACCTCTATGACAAAGATTGCTCACACATGATGTACCTATGGACTAATCACCTGTGTATCTCACATTAAACATAATTAGTCCATCTAGGTTGTCACTCAATTACCAAAACCAAACAAGGACCTTTCAGCTCCCCCTCCTTTTCCTATAGATCTGAACCCTCCTCCTCTTCCTTCTCTGGACGCGGCGGTGGCTAGGGTTTCGGCGAGCTCTGTTGCAGTAGCCTTGTTTTTGCTGTTGCAACAAGTAATATTTCTTTGTTGCATTAGTCTCTTTTTTTTGTTTTCTGATGTTGCATCTCGCATTGCAGTGGCCTTGTTCTGATGTTGCAAAAAATAATTTTTTTTGTTGTATTAGTCTCTTTTTTTTATGTTGCTTTCTCGCATTGCGCTTTGTTCTGTTGTTGCAGTAGCCTTGTTCTGATGTTGTAACAAATAATATTTCTTTATTGTATTAATTTTTTTTTATCCTACATCTCACATTGCAGTAGGTTTGTTCTGTTGTTGCAGTCACCTTGTTCTGATGTTGCAGTAGACTTATTTTGATGTTATAAACAAGTAATACTTCTGATGTTGCATCTCACATTGTTCTGTGGTGCAACAGATCTTCCGATAAAAAATTTCTCATTGGACATTCGGGGTGATGGAGCACGGTGAGGATGGGGCGTGGAGAGCAATGGGCGCGAGGGGATGGCGGCATGGTAGGAGATGGTGACGCGACGAGGCACGGCGGCGCAGCAAGAGACAGGCCGCACGCAAGGACGCGCTTGTTCTATTGCATCGGATAGGTGGTCCCGTGAGGCGTCCAGATGCGTGCAGTTGCGCCGGTCGTCCGGGCACCAGTTGCGCCGGTTACGTTAAGCTCCGTCCGTCGTTTTCCCCTTCATTCACCGCTCAAAGCTGTTCGCGTCCTCGATGCAGAGAAGCTTATCTCCAATCTCCTTGGCCACCAGTCCGGTGGCTCGCATGGCGATAGCTCTGGCAGACATGCACGAGGGCGGCAGGACGGTAGCGGTAGCTCCGGCGGATATACGCGCCGAGTGCGACGTCTCCATGTGTGTCACTCTCAGTTGCTAATTCCACAATCCACATGATCTGCACATGTCAAATCGGAGCGCACGTGCTTCAAACACAGCGGATTTTACAAGAACCAGCTCAATGCTATAGAAAAAAAAACATTGGATTTGGAAAATAAAATGTGCTATGGTGAAATAAAATCTCGTTAGTGCCTCTCTAGGCTTCCTTCCTGTTAATATGACAGCTAGATCTCCCAGTTCCATATATACACTCCATATAAAAACTGCTATCAACGGGCACGTCCCGTATCACTAAAAAACAAGACAGATGGAATCACGGTAGACGTCTCTCTATCGACGAACACTTTACCTTTCACTAAAAAAATAACATTGTTAAATCATGAAATAAATAAAAAACATGCGAACGACCGTACCAAATCAAAGACTTAAAATTAGGTGGACAAAGACTTAAAATTAGGTGGACAAATTCCACGTGAAGAAACATAATAGCGCGTTCGGCTGGCTGGCCGGCTGGGGCTGGGCTGGCCAGTGCACTCACACTGTCACTGTGCACGTGAACAGTATTTTCAGATAGAACAATATTTTTTCCTCACAACAATCAGCCGGAACAATATTTTAACTTATTTTTCAGTCCCGCCGAAGAGCCCATGGGTTTGCAAAACCCCTGCTACACATACGAGGAGCGTCAAGTGTGCTCTCCTCAGGGTTGAGTGACCACATGGGTTATCACAGCCGCACAATGTGCATCCAACGGTTGAGATGTAGTGCATGTGAGTGGATGAGGACCCAGAGATGCAGTGCATTTAATGGTTGAGATGGATTGCATGTGTGAGAATGGATGGCTAAGATAAGGCATGTGTTCACATGGGCATGTGTGGCTGCATTTCTGTTCCTAACCAAAATCGCACGATTCGCGCCAAAATGCAGCATGCCTGGCAATCATGGCAGACTGTACGATTAGCACTAGTAAATTCTCTTCCAATTCGTTAATCCAAAGCATTCTGACGGACGTTCCAAACTAATGACCAGCGTTGATACACAAATAAACAAACCTCCCATTTTTTTTTGGTAGTAGTACATATGTATATTTTTCTCTTCAAAAATTCACTCACAGCAGGTCACAACACAGGGGCGCAGGGGAGAAAGGAAAAGGAACGCTAGCAGTACGTAGCAACTCTGAGAGCAATTGCCTGCCATTGCGTCGATCGATTGATCGATCGAGAGAGCTCAAAGCAGGTTCGTCAGCTCATCATGAGTTGAGTCGAGTACTTCAGTTCTTGACGAACTGGAGGCCGTTGGCCTGGGAGTATCGCTCCATGAAGCGCATGAAACGGTCCCAATCCCTGGGCGTGCGCATGACGTACTTGGCCTCGATCCGCGCCGGCTTGCCGTTGATGAACTTGGCGCTGACGTCCACGGACTGCAGCACGCCCTCGTCGTCGATCATGTAGAGGCCCGTGATGTCCCCGAGCTCCGCCGACGAGTCGAACACCGACGGCTGCTCGAACGTGAAGATGGCCACGCCGTTGCTGCCGTCCCGGGACTTGGTCAGCCGCACGTCCGGGATCGTCTGCTCGTCCGTGCCCTGGATGAACTGGATCGCCGGCCGAGCCGCCATCATCACCACCTGCGCCCGTCGGGGAGCCGTCGTCACGTGGCATGACCGCCGCGGTCGCCCAGGGCACTGCACCGACACGCCGTGGAACGACGACTGCAGCTGGCTAGGGGCACCTGAACGGACATAAAGTACAAAAGAACCAGAGAGTATTAGTAAATGAAACACATGCACATAGTATTTGAGTTGATTAACTTCCTGCTTGCATTGGCTGCTCATAACTTAATTGCCATACAGGCATGCAGGTGAGGTTAAGCGAGGTGTAGAACAAAGGACACCTACAACATGGTACTGCACTCCACCATGCCAGACTGCAAGCACTTTCACAAACTTAGGTCTGTGTGACTGAGACATATATATAAGCTCAGGTTGCTGTAAGTTAACCTCAACAATTACGTTCAAAAAAAAAAGTTAACCTCAACAGGTTTACAAAAAAAGAAAAGAAAAGGCTATTGTGCGTAAAGCATGCAAGTCCGATAGCCACAAAACTGCGTGTTAGGAAAAGATATGAACAACTTTATTTATTACTAAACTCCATCCCAAATATGATCTATCAACAAACCCGGAGTACCTCCCTTTACTTCTTCTACAATTAAAGAACATGACTGCTCACTATGCGGGCGCTTTTGGACCTTTTATTTAAAAGCTAAAAAGGTCCCGAAAACCAAAAGCTAGAAGCTCACTATCTCGACTTTTGGCTTATGAGAGTCGTATGGCTTTTATGGAGAAAAAAAACTAGTAGTCTAAAAGTGACTAAAAGGTCAAACAAATGGGGCTTAAAGGCTGAATCTTAGCAGCCAAGTTCCTGGAACGTTACATATATTATTTCTAAAAAACCATGTGATGAAGAGAGTATACAGGTTTAACTAACTAATGGAACGGAACGATAGAAACCATGGAACGTGTTCCTGAAATTAGGAACGTATTACTGGAACGAGAACATGTGCAAAACAAGGCGGAGAGTAAAATTTGCCGCTATGTGGATTCCTAAGCGCTGTTAGCTGATTTTAGCTCGTGGTAGCCTAGCCGGTACCGCTAAATGAGCCTTTCTTGTTTTTTTTAGGAACAAATGAGCCTTTCTTGTAGTGGGTGCTAATACCTTGAACGTACGGGCCCAAAATCAACACGGGCTGCTAAAAAATTCATCGTGCTGGGGCTCAAACTGAACAAAAGGGCAGCAACAGCTATCGTGGCGAGCCAAGCCCAAAGCCTACTAGTCAGTCGCTCCCTATCCTCCTGATGGCCGGCCACTCGATCGAGCTCTCAGAAA